>NW_026895234.1:0-143074 GCF_033153095.1 Gastrolobium bilobum | reverse complement strand
TCAAAAAGTGAAATTTCACCTTGCTTATAGTTGAATCTGAATATTATTGTATATTCAAGTGTGTATAACTGTACAAGAAGGCTCTCTATTTATAGAGACTAAAAGACCTAATGGGTTAAGCCCACAATCTAGACTAATCTAATAATAATAGACTAATATTATTTCTAACACTCCCCCTCAAGCTGGTGCGTATATATCAAAAGCTCCCAGCTTGTTACAAATATGATCTATTCGGGGACCTCTAAGAGCTTTAGTGAATACATCCGCAAGTTGATTATTGGAATTGACAAATGCTGTCTCGATCTCCCCTGACTTTTCTCTAACAAAATGACAGTCAATTTCTATATGCTTGGTCCTCTCATGAAAGACTGAGTTAGAGGATATATGCAAAGCGGCTTGATTGTCACAAATGAGCTTCATAGGCCGTTGTTCACAGAGATGGAGTTCCTTAAGCAATTGTCTCAGCCAGATGAGCTCACAGGTTGCATTTGCCATTGCCCGATATTCTGCCTCCGCACTGGATCTGGCGACCACAGTTTGCTTCTTACTCTTCCAAGAGATCAAATTTCCTCCGAAGAGAACACACCCTGAGGTGGATCGTCTATCTGAAGGAGAACCTGCCCAGTCAGCATCTGAATAACTAGAGATCTCTGAACTCCCTTTATTTGTGTATAATAAACCTCTTCCTGGCGCCTTTTTAATATATCGGAGAATTCTAATAACTGCATCCCAATGGGAGTCACAGGGAGAATCAGGAAATTGACTTGCAACACTCATTGCGAAGGAGATATCTGGCCTTGTCACAGTAAGATAATTCAATTTTCCAACTAGTCGGCGGTAGCGACTAGGATCTGGCAGTGGCTCCCCCTGTCCTGGTAATAGCTTAACATTGGGGACCATAGGTGTATCAATGGGTTTACAGCCTAACATGTCAGTCTCATCTAGGATATCCAGTGCATATTTCCTCTAACAGATGGAAATGCCCCGCCTAGACTGTGCAACTTCGATCCCCAAGAAATATTGAAGCCTGCCAAGATCTTTGGTCTGAAATTGATTGAATAAATGCTCTTTCAACTGATCAATCCCGGTCTGATCGCTGCCTGTAATGATAATGTCATCAACATAGACCAGGAGATAAATGCACTGGTCAGAAGAGCTATGCCGGTAGAAGACAGAATGATCGGCTTTGCTTCTGATTAAGTCAAAGAATTCGACAACTGAACTAAAGCAGCTAAACCAGGCCCGAGGAGATTGCTTCAGGCAATATAAAGATTTTCGAAGTTTACATACCATTCCAGAACTCTCCCCCTGAGCAACAAAACCTGGTGGTTGCTCCATATAAACTTCCTCCTGTAAGTCACCATGTAGAAAAGCATTCTTAATATCAAGTTGGAGAAGGGGCCAGTGATGAATGGCGGCAAGGGCAAGAAACAGGCGAACAGAAGCCATATTAGCAACAGGAGAAAAGGTATCCCCATAATCAAGACCAAAGATCTGTGTGTATCCCTTGGCCACTAAGTGAGCTTTAAGGCGATCAACAGTGCCATCAGGACCAACTTTAACTGTGAACACCAATCGACAACCAACAACAGATTTTCCGGGAGGAGCACGAACAAGACCCCAAGTGCCATTGGAGTGAAGTGCCTGCATTTCATCAAGCATCGCCTGGCGCCACCCTGGATGAGATAGTGCTTCACCTGTGGTTCTAGGGATGGAAACAGAAGAGAGACTAGAAACAAAAGTAAAATGTTGTGAAGAAAGTCTGTCATAACTCAAGAAAGAATAAAGGGGATGAGGATTTCGAGTGGATCGAATACCTTTCTGAAGGGCAATGGGAGGAGTCTCTGATGGAGGATCCGGAGGAGAAGAGCCGACGGGAAAGGGCGATGAGTCATCAAGAGGCAAAGTCGGAGGAGGTGCAGGCTGACGACGCTGGTATGTGAGGAAAGGAGGATCTGCAGGTATGGAGGTAATGGGTTGCTCCTCTGGAATAGGGTCACCTGCAACTGGTAAAGACAAGTCAAGAAAAGGAACAGGAAGGACCTAATCAACCTGTGACACTGGAGACGGAGTAGAGTGAAAAGGCTGCTGATCAAGGAAAGTGACATCAGCAGAAACGATATAATGCTTGAGATCAAGAGAATAGCAACGATACCCTTTTTGAAAACGTGTACACCCAAGGAAAATACATTTGAAGGCCTTGGATGTCAACTTGTCTTTACCTGGAGTAAGATCATGAACAAAACAAGTACAGCCAAAAATATGTAAAGGCAGAGGATAAAAAGGTGCTCCGGAAAACAAAATACTGTGGGAAACATCATTATTTAGCACAGAAGAAGGCATGCGGTTGATAAGGAAACATGAGGTGATAATAGCATCTGCCCAAAAACGGAGTGGGACGTTCATATGAATGAGAAGGGTACGTGCAGTTTCAACTAGATGTCTATTTTTACGTTCAGCGACTCCATTTTGTTGTGGAGTGTGGGGACAGGTAGTCTGGTGTATCGTCCCATGTGTATCCAGAAATTTAGAAAATTCAAGAGACACATACTCTTTCTCATTATCACTGCGCAAGATTTGAATAGAAGCACCAAATTGAGTTTTTATTTCTGCACAAAACTTTTGATAAATTGAAAATAACTCAGAACGATTTTTCATTAAATAAACCCAAGTGCAACGGGAGAAATCATCAATAAAGGTTACAAAATACTGAAAACCCAAAACTAACATAGTCCGACTCGGACCCCAAATATCAGAATGAACAATAGAAAAGGGAGCAGCAGCTCTCTTATTGACTCTACTAGCAAAGGAAGAGCGAGTATGTTTTCCCTGCTGACAAGACTGACAATTCAAAGACTTAAGACCTGACAAAAAAGGAACCATATGCTGAAGCTTCGAGAGACTTGGATGACCCAGACGGCTATGGAGAAGCTCAGGAGAATCTGTGAGAGAGCATAAAACTGGAGCAGAGGGTGCATGCAGATAGTAGAGACCTCGTGACTCACTGCCCGCTCCAATCGTCTTCCCTGTACCCGGATCCTGCATAGAAAAAGACTATTTAGAAAAGGTGATAGAACAAGAAAGAGAATGGGTCAATTGACTAACAGAAATTAAATTAAAAGGAATGCCAAGGATGTAATAAACAGAGGTTAAAGTCAAGAAGGGAGTTGGTTTGGCTTGCCCAATGCCACGAGCAGGAGCCTTGGTGCCATCAGCAAGAGTAACGGAGGGAAGATTATTAGAAAAGTTAAGGGAAGTAAAGAGATCCTTATTACCACAAAGATGATCAGTAGCACCTGAGTCTATTATCCAGGGTCCAAGAGATGATTGAGAAAAACAAGCAACATGATTACCAGTATCTGGAGCAGGTGGCTGAGAAGAACTCTTCTGGAGAAGGGCCTCATAGTCTGCAGCGGAAATAGTCACTGATCCGGTAGAGGGCGGCACAACATCTGTTTGAGCAAAGTTCATATGTGGTGGCTTCAAGTGAGGGTACTTTCTGTAGCAACGTTCTTCAATGTGGCCCAGATTTTGGCAATAATTACACCGAGGCCTTTGTCCTCGGCCACCCTGTCCATAGGTCATGGGCCCGCGACCGCCTTGTCCGCGGCCACGACCACGACCGCGTCCACCATTGTTCCAATTACCACGAGAGATTAAAACAGCAGAATCAGACAAGAGGGCAGTAAAGTCAGTAGCTGGCACGTGTGCGGGGGCCACCTTATCTTGAAGATTCAGAAGGCGCTGAAAGGTCTGGGATATGCTGGAAATCTCAGTACTGGTTAGAATGTTCTCACGAACACTTTCTAATCCGTCAGGGAGACCAGAGAGAGTCACAACCGTAAAGAGACGCTCCACTTGCGTCCTGTACACTGTAGCATCCGCAGCATGAGGTAACATAGCCAAAAATTCCTGCATCAAAGAACGAATCTTACCAACATAAACTTCCATACGAGCTTCGGGTGATTTGCGCAAATCCATCATCTGGGAGACAATGGAATAAAGTTGCTGAATATCATTGGTGTAGAGGTTTTTGGCTTCCGTCCACACATCATAGCAGGTCTCGAAGGGAATGAAAATATTGATAAGAGATGAATCAATGGATTGCCAAAGAATACCGAGGAGCTGAGCATCAACTTTCTCCCATTCAGACGTCTGATCTTTGGAAATATCAGTCGTCTTAGTGGTGAGATGTTTGTCATGGCCCTGACCGGTAAACTAGATCTTAACGGAGGTAGACAGGTCTTGTAAGTGGCAGATCCGGTCAATTTCAGAGTTGTGATAGATGGAATAGCACTTGAAATGATGCCGGAAGGATGTTTACTGGTTCCTTCCATCAGAAACAGCAATCAGACGACCAAACAAAAAAAAGAAACGGTAAAAGTCACGCGAAAAGGCAACAACGTAGCAACTTTTGCACTGGAAACCCACGAACGGAAGAGACCCACAACGAACGGACACCGGATCTGAAAGGAGGAGGCAGAGGCGAGCCTGTCTGCCTTGGTTCGGCCGGAAAAGGTGGCCGGAACAGTGCACACGCGCCGGAGAGAGGTGGCGCGTGAGGCCCACGCGCAGACGGATGTGGTGGCGCGTGGGGGCACGTGCCACGGCCGTTTGGGACGGGTCTTGGACAGAAACGGTTGCCGGCGTGAGGGGAGCCTGATCGCGTGGTTTCTCGCCGGAAAGGTGGCCGGAACAGTGTTTCTGGCGATGTGAACATTGTTTTCCGGTCAAATAATGAAGGAGGATGACGATCTGAGATCGAAAAAGGGTCTAACAATGTTCGGAGGGTTGAAAAAGGTTGCCGGTATGATGCACGGCCGTAACAGGGTTTGCCGGTATGATGCACGACGGTAAAAGGGTTTGCCGGTATGATGCACGGCAGTAAATAAGAAAGGAAAAGATATATATGTGGAAGCAGAGCCCTCGGATCGAGAGCTCTGATACCAAGTTGAATCTGAATATTATTGTATATTCAAGTGTGTATAACTGTACAAGAAGGCTCTCTATTTATAGAGACTAAAAGACCTAATGGGCTAAGCCCACAATCTAGACTAATCTAATAATAATAGACTAATATTATTTCTAACACTTATTTAATAAAACAGCAATTCGGGAAACAATATTTCCCAAAATATCAAATACATACCATTGCCAAACATAAATTTAATTAACTTTTTCTGTTTCTTAAATTTGTTTAGAAAACCAGTTTCTTAAACCATCATTGTGGATTCTGATTGTGCAAAAGGTAACAACACACTTCAGTTATTATGAATAACATCCAGTATACAATAAAGGAAATAACAGAACAAGGTAAAAAAGTGCTGTTATAGAACCTACTCAGAGTGGGAATGTTCTAACAATCCTTCTTGCCTCGCTGTCACTTGACAGTAGAAGATGCCAGTTAACTTCAATGCATATCCAGCAACTTTTCCCAGTTGTGTCAATACATTAATAGCTTTGCTGCTAAAGGTGATTGTTCTGATAATGTCAAAATAACACCCAAGAAAAAACTGTAATGGAACCAAATAGTCAATAGCAAGTTACCATCTTGAGTGTCGATGCATATCCCAGTGAAGGAACCTCAGGCGATTTTCCCCTCTCAAGATTTTATTAATAGACCTAACAGCATTTGCAAACTCAGCTCGAAGAATAGTTTCTCGAGGCTTCTTCTCACGCGTCTTAAACGCAAGAAAAAAGAGAATACAAAAGTTAGAACATGTTATGATCAACCATGCCAGATGATTCCTTACATATGTGGAAAAATGCCTACCTTAATTAAGTTCAATATAATAATAGGATTTCCATATCTTTTGACAAGATTTTCAAAATGAAGTCTTGTAGCTTCAAAATTATGGTCCTTCTTTGATACTGAGGAGATAACCAAAGTCAGTTTAAACTACAGAAAAGCGAGTAACAAACAAAAGAAGTTGTTTCGGTATCATACGTATAATGTCAGGTTTTATATTCAATCGAGAGGTTTCGTGAGACCAAAAAAGAGGGATTGAACCACGAATCTGTACCACAGAACTTATTTGCATAGGGCATCCATCATGAGCATCTGCAAAAACTATTTGCTCTGTCTCAACATCGTTAGCTACTCTACCCTTTTCATTCACTCCACGTTTCAAATATCTGCAGAAGTTAGAGAACCGAAGGAACTTCATGTCTAGAAACAGAAAATAACAATGACAAGAAATTCTGAGCAAAGGAAAAACAAAAGTATCTTGGTAATACATCATCTAGATGTCTACCATAAGATTCTCATGAATTGAAGTGCATTCAGGACAAATTGCATTCATATCAAATAGACACTCAAAAGAAATTGGCACAATCTGCTAAGGGTACAAACATAGACAAAGTATTTTTCTATATAAATAAACATGCAAAGTCAAATAGAATGTAGCTTTAATTATATCATTAACTCTGAGAGAAAGTCCAAACAAAGCACAAACCTGGTCCCAGCATAATGCTGTGAGCGTCTAGCAATAATAGTCAAGTTGAACTCCCTGTCAGATATAGAAAGTTTTACCTGGATACCATGCCATAAAATAAAATATTTTTCAGATTACATATAATACTAGCATGAAAACAATTTTCTAGCACTATCATAGGAAGGATACACGATAGTACCATATGTGAACAACTAAGAGTTACACAGCAAATTTCTAGCACTTCCATACCAAAGAGTCAACCAAACTTACCATGTGATCTTGAGGAATGGATATCCCAATACAAGACAACTGAAACACTAATAACTTAAAGTACAATGACTGCACTGTTAATAGCTATTAAATAAAATGCTAGCAAGATTAGTTACGTAATTGTAAAGAGAAACCAGGACAATTTAATAAGATTATTAATCAAGTACAACTTAATAAATATAATAAATCAAAAAACACTCCCCATTAAACCCCAACTAGCAAGGGTAGGGTTGAGGACAATCCTTGTAGACAACTTTACCCTTACATATTTGCAAAGAGGTTGTTTCCCAAATTTCAATCTGTGATCTTTCAGTCACAAAGAAACAACTTTATCACTGGCACTACTCCAAACTAGCCCCCTTACAACTTAGATAAATATAAGAAAGAAAAAATTAATTCCAAGATATGTTGAGTTCTCAAGGCTCGTTTCATAGGCTAACCTCACTATAGAAGTATTAAACAAAAAATAAGAAAAAAAATTATACAGGTCACTATTATAATACTATTAGCTCCGTTAGTTACCTACCTACACAAATCTATCAAAAACATATCTATTAACCAATAAAGGATACTTCACACTTACCTGTTTAAAAAAGCCATATACCAAGGCAACTATCCAGGAAGTATTCTGGAGGGTATTCCTGATTCCACGGGTCAAGAACTCATTCCAAACAAACATATTCTCATATAGTAACTGTCCCTGTGTAATATTATCAGATAAGTTCTTTTGAAGACTAAGCATGACATTGTATGAATAGCTGAAGAAGAAGTCCTTCGTAAGGTCCACACTGCATAGAAGCTTCTTGTATCTAAGTCACAACAGAAGGAAGAGAAAAAGGCAATTAAATAAGATGGTTTATTATATGGAGGAATAAAAGCAACACAAATGATCATAAAAACAACTCATGAAGTCATTAACTATAACCAAAAGTGAAAAAAAGGGGGAGGGAGGAGGGTGGGGGAAAGACAGTGATCTCCACGGGGGAGGTTACATTTACATCACAACAGTAATGAACATTGCCCCTGTACATTTGCAATAAATGAACCAAAAGTAGAATGTTGAACTTGAAAACAACAATATGAAGGACCACTATAAATATTATAAATATTACATGACTAAAGTCAGAAAGAAGCAATATTGATTATGTTTTAAAAAAGGCAATTAGAAAGTACCACAGAAGGAAGAAAAGGTTCACCTGAAGAAGCAGACATTTTGTATATACACTGAAGAGACACAATCAACATATATAGTACAAAGAAAAAGTATAAAATGTAAAACCTAAACCCAAGTATAATATGATAATTACTGAAAAGAATGTTTTCTTTACTCGATATAATATAATGAACTCAAATAAACAATGGCAACTTACAAAATAATTCTCATCTAAGTACAATGGACAGGATATAATTCTCAATGCAACTCTCATATGTCTCTTTATATGTACCGTACACATATTACAATTACATGTGGATTGTGAAATTGACTAAAGACCTGTTCTCATCATTAGAATATGCCATTTTGGATAGCACAGTAGCATGTGGAACTGGAATCATTTCATTCTTTGTGATAGCATATATAGGATGCCCAAAAATTGTGCCAATCTTCATTCGTTTTGTTATAAGCAGCATGTAGTAGGGTTCAAGAAACTTGACAAATCCTAAATCAAAAGAAAATTCCATGAGATTATGGATTTATTCTGATTTCTGATCAATAATAGGGTAAAAAATGCCAGTAATAATAATAGAAATTTTGCTCTTATATAGCAGATAGAACATACCAATGATTCCATAACAAGTAGTTACAAATTTAAGTCCACCTGTTGACTTGTTTCCTTCATGCATCCGCCTCAGAATGTCACAACACTCAATTTCTGAGAATACTGTATAATCTTCAGTGATGTTTAGTTCAGATGGCTCCAATCTGTCAATCTTTAAGATCCTCCAATATGTTCTGTTTTTGTCTCTTCCAATCATATAAAATTTCTGTGCAAGAAGACCGCATCAATGTTTTATGGCCATACTATGTGTGCAGACAAAAGTGAAAAAAGATAATATTCATAAAAGGAAAGTACTTGTAAGCATTTGAACATTAATGTAACATTTCAGATTAAATGTCTTCATAGTATGAGTGGAGTGCTGGGAGTAGAAATAGAGATTCAACGGTTATCCAAAGTAACAAGTGTGGCAAATAGCAAAATGGTAATCAATCTGTTATTTATTGTGCATTGTACGCTATTACACCAAGGGCGCATGGTACTAATGTGCAACATAATATTGAAGCGCAGCCACATCATATCACATTAAATACCCTTTAGTATAAGTCCAGAATAACAGAATTATGCAAATAAAGCAACTCTAAAATAAAAATCCATCAAGCACAAAACATGACTTCAAAGCCATCAATAAATTTGTCAAAAATAAAATGTCAACAACTGGTACTTGAATATCTTATTACTTCGTCCTGAGACATGATTTCAGAAATATATATTGAGATAGATATCTAAGCAAGCAAGGAATGTCTAAGCAAGATACGACACTATTTTTATACACATATACAAGATACGATATCTAAGCAAGCAGGGAATGTCATGTAATTCAGGAGTATTTTGTTTAATTCCATAACTTAACTTCCTCTTTAAATTGCTTATGGGAGGACTAGTTTTGAGGATGAATTTTAAGTGCTACATCATTTTTAAAATCGTACGTGTTGCATGTGGAAGGCCATGTAAAATTGTGCGTGTTGCTTGCATGATAACTATGCAATACAAACAGGCAAGGAAAGAAGGGTTTCATTGCTCCAACCCCCATTTCTCTAGGAAGTGGATGATTGCATTGCAGGCAATTATTAACTAGGCTTACCATAACAGCCAATGACATTATAATTTATCAATATTTTTTGTGTTCACAATTATTGCTGCAATTTATTGATATTTTGAAAAAGGAGGGAGAGAGGGGGGCGGGGGGTGCCTAATACATAAGGCTTCCTCCATTATTAGGTCTGCAGAGGGTCAGATGTATGTAGCCTTACTCCATGAGCAAAGAGGTTGCTTTTGTAACTAAAGCCCATGACCACCAGGTCACAAGGTAGAAACGTTAATGTTGCACCAAGTCTCAGCGTTTCACCCTCATTAATATTTCTTACTATCCGAATATAGAAGTGGAAAAAAAAGAGAACACAAAACATGAATCCTATCACATTGATTTCAAGTAAATTTTGAATGTAAGAAGGTACAATTGCTTGTGTTGGAATCTACAAGTCAACAGCCAATGATTATATTACATATGGCCAAAGGGGAACTTGATATAAATTTAGAAGACAATGATACTGCCCCTAAACATTTAAAGTGAGAGAACACAAACGAGTGAAAGAGGGAGGGATTGATGAAGATGAGACACAGGTGAGAAGGTTAAGGTAAAGTGAATTTCAAGGAAATGCTTTAATCTCAAATTTCATTTTTGTTTCGTTTCGTTTCCTAAAGAAGAAAGCATGGGTCTAATTCTCCCGTTTCAGTTTTTTGTTGGCCTTTTCCTGATTTCCATAAAAAATTCGTGAAATACTGACATGGCTATTCAATGTTGCTGAAGAAAGGAGGGAGAAAATAAGAAAAGAAAGGAAAAGCAATGGGGTTCCTTCTAGTAACAATTGTCAGTAATGTAAAATTCAAAAAGTTAAAGCCGTACTATGTATGATCAGATACATGCATTTGAGTAAGGAAAATAATAGACAAACAAAACCCTAGTTTCCCTTAAAAAAAAAAGACTTAGCAATAAAGTTGATCGTTTGCAGAAACACTAAATCAGTCGAAATCAATTCAAAGTAAATCCCGATGAACAATTTAATGCCAACAAAAAAGGACAGCAATGCTAAGATGTATGATCATCCATTAGAGGGAGGTAAACCTGAAAGGTTTGGGATAGGGGAGGGAGAACAGAAAATACAATCTGAAAACAGTGAAGTAAGGGAATCCATAAACCATTAGCTCAGAAAAATAATTTGACACGGTTACTTACCATCACATGTATTATGAAGAATAATGCAGATGAGAATCAGAAATGAATTATGATGATTCAAGTAAAGTAAAAGCAGGAAATATTGTTCAATGTAGTCATGCAAAATCCATGAGAATCAGTGGTGGCAAATTGTCTAAAACTCAAATAAATTAAAATAAAAATTAAGTAAAAAGAAAAAGCAATATATGAAGCTTAACCCAACCCAACCCAACCCAACGGAAAGCATGGTGAATAAAGATGAATTTATATGAAAAAAGAACATTAACAGAGGGAGAAGAAGAGAAGACGATGAAGAGTGAATTGAATACCGAGCGGGTTTCGTAGAGCCTGAACTTTTGCATATAGCAAGAGTTGTGGTCAACTCCAACTCCATCTCCATCGCCAATAGTAATACAGCTCCGCCTCACCTGCTTCTCCATCACACAGCTTCGCCTTCGGTGACTGCTTCCTCACCGAAATATAAATTATATACTTTTAGAATTTTCAAATTATTCAACATACACTTTTTTAATATAAATCTTCGGGGTTTTTTTTCAACGATCACTGTTTTCCCTTCCCTTCCCTTCCCTTCTTTTACCTCTTTTTTAGTTAAAAATCAACTCGAAACGGGCCCGCTCATTTATATATATATTAATTTTACAAATATAAAAGTAAATCAAATTATTTAATTACTTATTTTGTAATATAACTCTATCATTTTACGTTAAAGAGTAGTCATGTCATGATCCGGTCCAATTTGAATCAGTTGATATTTTATCATTTTTTATAAAATATTTTTATTAAAATTAAAAGATCAATATTGTCACATGCTTGCAAATCAGAGTCGTTGATCTTTTTTGATCTAACGACTCTCAGATGAGATGTCAAAATTAAAATTTGACACCGGTGTCAAAAAATCCTACCTCATATATATATATATATATATATATATATATATATATATATATATATAGGGAAAATTGTGTATCATTTTATTTTATTTTTATAACAATTGTGTATCATTTTAAAGGATATAAAGTTATGTCATTTTAAGTGAGAGAAAGAGATAGATAAAAGAGGAGATGGAGTGGACAAAAAAATATAAAAGTGTGGGTTCTATCTCTTTATGAGAGTGAAAGAATATAAGTTATGTTATTTAAAAGGATAAACATTTATATATATATAAAGAGAGAGTGGTATGAAGTTTGACACATTTATCAAAGGATCATGCCTCTCTCTATATATATATTCATTTAACAATGAAAATATTTTAAACAAATGATATATATATATATATATATATATATATATATATATATATATATAATTAATTAAACTCTATATATATTCACAGATTCTCTCATTCTTATTGTAATCCAACTTGTTTAAGACAATTTAATTATAATAATAACATTCTCTGCGTAACTAATAACTGTTTTATAATAGAATAAAGATTAACATGACTTTATCGTTGTTGATTTGATATTAAATTTTTTAATAACTATTTCCTAATGCATTTATGGACTACATATTATATTAATAATTATATTATGTTATTTAATATATATTGAATAAATTAAACTGATCAAATAAAGATATATAAATAGATTTTAAATATGAGACAAATGGGTGAATACCAGTATTGAGCCAATTAAATATAATAAGACTTTACTGGCCTAACAAATTGGCGCTGCTACATGCCCTTATGCCATGCATGTTGAGTTTTCTTGTCACCAACTTCTTTTGTACCAAATTTTTGTGTAACTCAAGATTTTTCATTTCAAATTTTGAAGCTTGAATTATGCTGATGACTATTAGCTAGCTCAAACCAATAGACAATTGGATGATCAAGCATTAAGTATTTTTTTTTTTTTTTTGAAAACCAAGCATTAAGTATTCTATTTAGAGATTTCATATTTGATTAGAAACGGACAAGGTTGGGTTTTTCAGTAAAATTTAAGTATTGCAACCCAAAATACAGTTGAGTTCAAAAAAAAAAAATAAAAAAAAAATGCACAACTAAGCTTGATCTCAAATAATTTTATATATAACCACCAAAACAAAACAAAACAAAACAAAACAAAAAAGTTTTATATGAAGTACTCACTCGTGCGCTCTACTATCTCCTAGATCTTCAACTATGCCGTTTTTGCTTGAAATTTTCTTTTAACGGTGACTTAACAACGAAATTTCTGAAATTGACTCATTGCAATAAGACTCGAGATGGTACACTCACATTGTCACTGTGAGGAGGTTGGAAAAACCAAGGAATACCTATAATAGTTCCTATAGGCAAACCATCGTGATAAAAAGAAATCTTGATGAAAGTGATTAAAAGGAAGATAAGCAGAAAGAAACAGCATTTTTTTTATAGAGAAGTCAGGATAAATGTTGAAGAATTCAAATATGAATGGATTGAGTGAAAGCAGAAAAAACGTAGATCATCAACCGTCTCGTGAGCTTATCCTTAAGATTATACTGCTTAACCTTACAAAACAGGCTAACAATAGTTTTTTCCGAACAGCTTATCATACAAGTTACTTTCAACGTAGTTTCTTAAGCTACAAATGTGATTTATTAATCAGAGACCATAAAAACTTTAATGTGAGGTAAAGACATTCAACTACAATATTATAACTTTATACGTATCGTAATAATTAAATCGTCAATCAAGCTTAGCATATGCAATGGGTAAAATTTCGGAGGTTTTTTGAATAGGAAAAAAAAAACAAAAGAATGAAAGAAAGAAACTTAGGTTTATCTAAAAAGTAATAGGGAAAAACTACTCTTATGCTACATGTGATAACTTTTTCTCCTACACATCCTTCGATAACTGTGCCACCTTTTTTTTCAGACGGTGGAGCTCATAAATTTATTTCTATGACATGAGATAACTTATCTTCTTTAATATGAGATAAATGAAACCCAATAATACTCTTTTACAATTTTCTTGAATAATAAAACAGTATATGGTAATATAAATTTTTATCCATATATTTTTTCTACTTTCTTGCAAAGAAAAGCACTGCTATGATCCTGACATTAGTATTCACGTCATTTTAGACGTATACGCAATTAAGTCTTGAATACGAGCACGTGAAAAATATCGAAATGTCATAGATTCAATATTTTTTTCCAAACTAGCAGTAAAGTCGATAGATAATATAACGATTATAGTCTAGTTAGATGGCACGTTTATACTAGTGATTGCAGAAGCCTGATCAACTATTTAACCAAAATCGCTACACGGTGTAATTACTTTAATCTATTTTGTTTTAAAGTCACTATACATTGTGTAGCTACTTAAGCTATTTGACGTCGCTTTGCCCAAGTCACTACCTTCTGTAGCCACTTTGGCTATTGATGAATTTATGACATACCAATATACCATGCTTGTCCACTATGAAAAATCTTATGTTTCTGTCTTTTTTGGAAAAATAAAATAAAATCGTATGCTTGGTTACTTTTGAACTGCCACAAGCATGGACACTGTCCCACCACAAAACTTAAAAGAAAAAAAAAACACATGTGCATTACAAGCGCTACTTATTTGTTTTTCATTTAATCATAGGTCTAGATAAGTAAAATAGCGTACGTTAGATATTAAACCGATTAAAGTAGAAACAATACTTAATTTGTTATTATATTATTTGTGACGACATATATACTTGCCTTTTTTTATAACCCTCTCAACAATTATTTTTTTAATATTTAAATTTGGTCCCCATAAAACGTAACTCGCTTGATATTGTATCCAGTTATGAATGAATTCTTTATTTTATTTCATTAGTACGATTCAAGAATGAATTAAAAATATTATTGTATTTTAAAAAAAATTGTTATAAATAAAGAGGCATAATAATAAAAATAGTAGGAAAAACAATATCATGATATTTGATGTTATCACATCGACAATAGTTTTAAAACCAAAATACAAAAAAATTTAATGACAATTTAAAAAGTCAGCGAATAGTTTAAAATGTTCTTCAACAACGAGTGAATTTACAATGCTAATTACAAGTTATTTACACAGCACACATGAAGTGGTAAATCAAAAGTTTCAGCCCAATATAGAAAGTAGGCTTTCTTTAGTTTCAGTATGTTTTGTGACATCAAATTATTGCTGAAGAGATCATAGAGTTCTAAACTCAATCAGTTGTGGTAAACAAATCATGGAGTTTTGGCTCGCACGAAGACTTAACCTTACATGTTTAAAATTGATTGTTAAAACTAGATTTAAATTTGTATAAAAACTCATTTAATAAAAAGACCTCAAACTCCAATTCAAAAATCCGACCTTGGAGCCTGAAACTGACTTAGTATATTAATTTTTATTTTATATTTTTTATATTACTCATAATAGCTCTCTCTTTCCTCAACTCATTTCACTCCATTTTATTATTTAAACATACTTTTTAAATGATTTTGTTCTATATTATGCTATTTGGATATACATTAAATTTATGAATCTTTGAAAATTATTAATGTTGTTGATTGTATGTTATATTTGGATAAATTTTTTAGGGGTTTGCATTTATTATTTAACATGACACAACAAAGTTTCCAACACAAACACTCTATAACATTACACAATCACTTTTTCTACAACATAACTCTTATAAAACCAAATTTTTTATTGTCTTATTTTTTTTTAACAGGCTAAATCAAGCTTTTATTTTTTGTAAATAAGTTAGATCACATGCTGATATTTATACTTATAATAGATAACAGGCTAGGCCAGGCTATTTATACTCATAACAGATAACATGCTAGGCCAGACTGACATATTTAAACACAGACTTAATATTTTAAGATCAAAGCTTGACTCAGTTTGACCCATTAACACCTCTACTGGTGGGACAATGTCCATGCTTGTGGCAGTGCAAAATTATCCAAAGCATACGATTTTTATTTTCCAAAAAAGAAAGAAACATAAGATTTTTCATAGCCAGCAAGGTTATGTCATAAACTCATCAATAGCCAAAGTAGCTACATATGATAGCGACTTGGGCACTTGGGCAAAACAACAAAACGTGTCAGTCAAATAGCCAATGTAGCTACACAATGTATCCACTTTGGCAAATAAAAAAAGAAAGACAAAAATAACTACACCATACAGTGACTTTGGTTAAATAGTTGACTAGGCTTCTATGGCCAGTATAAATGTGCCACATAACTAGACTAAAGTCACTACATTATTGTTGTGACAATTTGGAAAAAAAATATTGAATACGTGACATTCAAAGTGTTTTTTATTTTTATTGAAAAGACGTGGCAAAAAAGTCAATGTCCCTAGAAAAGTATTGAACACGTGCCATACTCATTACCTCTCTCAACTTCTATTATTTCATTTCCTATAAAGATCAACGTATTAGGCCCAGATAGTTAAAATCAAAATTTTACTTAAAATTGAAAGAAAGATAAAAGAATCATAAAACGTAAAATCTTAACATAAAAAAAATCATAAAAGCGTTTAAAATTTTGATAAAATTGTTTTGATTAAAAATAATAATAAAATTATAAAAGCACATATTTAAACCGAAATTTTAAGTACATGAGCCCAACTATCCACATATAGGACTCAAACCACAGCCCTATAACACCCGAAAAGGCAAAGAGAGGCAAAGATCTGAATGATTAAGCAATCCATGTGTCACGTTTTTTTTTTATTGGATCTATGTTGGGTTACCGTGCTATTTCTACTGCAGGCTCTGATAAACCTGATACCAGAGCTCCTCTAATAGTTATTTTGTTCATATTCTCAGTTCAAAAGCTTCACATGAACTAGAAATTCTTTTATGCTTTTGGATGAAGAAATTGAAACATATCAACTATTAAATGCATTGTGGTCCCAACTCCCAAGTGTGTATCCAAGGGTGGTTATACTTATGGAGGAAGAATGAGTGCACAAAAAAGTTTCTACATCAACATGATCCATCTTCCAAAACGCAACAAGTATTGGGATCCCTAAACACCATCACGTTATATGCAGGTCCAGCCAAGTGACAAGCTTTTTCTCATGCGCGACCTAGTCAGTTCCACACCTAAACAAAGGGATTAAACTCTGAACAAAGAAAACTCACTTCACCCAACCTAAATTTCATAATGCTGGAGCGAGACCGACCATGCGGCAGCCTTATCCGGTAGATGTCACATGCACCAGCAGCTCACGCTTATGCCTCCCACATGATACCGATGACATTGACAGGGTAATTTTACACACAGATACATCCATCCCCCTTATCCTTTATGTTTTTTCTTATTTATTTTTGACTTGTATATGCCTTTTTCCTTTTTGTACAGTGACATGCTTAGACGGTTAGATATGATCATGATTCATACTCAGGGTAGTCCCTCTCCAACGTTGAAGAATTTATCCTTAAAGTTTTCGATGCTACTAATTGCGCACAGCACGAGCTGCTGCTCACAAAAGCAGTTTTCTCTCACTGGTTTGAGATCTTTTTTTGGCAGAGAAAAAGAGACAATTAATATCTTCCCAGATCCTCTCAAACAACGACCCAAAGAAACATGTTATAAGAGAAGCAGCCAACCCACGCAGCAAAAGAACATAATGAAACAATCAAGTTAAAAATTATCAGCAGCCAAGACAGTATCACGGATCATATATAATCACCCTTACGAACATTGAATTGAAAATCCCCAAGACTAAGGTATCAACAAGGTAAAGGGACCTAAATAACTATATTAGTCCCATACACTTCAGCCACAAGAGAATAATAAACTTCACTCATGCTTAAGCGAGTGTTACTTGTTTTAACTCCATCTTCTTCAACACAGATGACAATTGTCAACCATTCCTGAAAGCAACACAATGGCCACAACATCCTACTTTTTCAGACACATGCAAGGGATGCGTCCAATTCTAGCAACAAATAAGACAAAAGCAAAAACAAAATTAACCAACCCAGAAGGAGAATGAAAATTACTAACTTGTAGCTTTATTTACATAAGCAGGGGATACCAGGAGAAAGTTGCTCAGAATACTCCGCCAGCCATGGAAGGAATGTCTTCAAAGCTCCAAAGGTTCATCAGGTTTCCGCCATCCTGAGTTATGTCTACTGATAGCAATGATTCCAATGATGTATCGTCCCAGTTCCCTTCAAGATAAGGCATCTGAAAGAAATTCAACTCGGATTCAATATCAGCAAGCTCCTCAGACAGTGTCTTAGCAGAATTATCTTGCACAGATATCACATCTTGAGAGTTAGACTGCATGTTTTTCTGCTGGTTGTCATCTTGCACAAAATGAGATTCTCCTTCCAAAGGAGCAGAAAGCATGGATGAGATCTCAGGAGTCTTTGGGCCCTGTTCACCCCACCCAAGTTCTGAATAATCAAATGAATTACTCCCCTGATCTGAACCAAAGTAGAAGGTCACATCATCAGACGAAGCAAGAGATGTGATTTCATTTCCACTGCCAGGGAAGGAGCCCATGTTAGCAAACTGGTCAACCAGGGGTTTCTGTTCCACCAGATCCATCGGACAGTAGTAGTTATCATGATTGTTACCAACATTGAACTTGATGCTGGGATTGGGATTGGGATTGGGCTGAAAAGTATTAAGATTTTCCTGCGGATTTGCCTTAGAATGTTTTGGGGAAGCACATGGAGCATCCTCAGGGAAATTGACCTTGGCTTTCTTGCCACGAATCCTGCGTGCTTCAGCATCATAAGCTCTTGCGGCTTCTTCAGCAGTGCTGAAGGTTCCAAGCCAGACACGAACCCCCTTTCTTGGATCACGGATCTCAGCTGCCCATTTTCCCCAAGGACGCTGACGGATTCCTCTATACTGATTCTTCCTCTTTCTCTTTGCAGACTTCTCAGCTGGCCCTTTGAATGGCACAGATTTCACAGCTGCAGATCCTTTAATAATTAATATGATAGGAAAAGAATGCACTTCTCAGGACAAGTTATATAGATACATACCAGACATTGAGAATCATTAAAAATAATAATAATAATAATATCATATTATAGCAGAAACACAGATGCAAATAACCATTTTCCCAACTCTTCAATCATTTCAGTAGGATCCACCAAGTCATCCCTTTACTTAAATCAGTCAATAGTGAATTCATGTTATGTATGAATAAAAAAAGTAAAAACAATTTATATTCCCAAAAAACAACCCGAGATCTGTAACAATTCATGCAGATCTAAAAATAAAATTCCATGTGACGCTATCATCAACTCCATAAACAAAAATCACAAATTTCATTAATTTTTTATTTTAAGGGCCCAGAAAATCATATGACATGATAAAGATAAATAAAACTGACTTCCATCTCATAAATTATTTTGTTACCACGAGAGGCGGTGAAATCAAAAGGCTCGACAACATCATCATCATCATCATCGGAATCGTCCTTGAATTCCCTGAAATCAGCCTCGAAATCATCGTCCAAGTCAATCACCTCAGGCCTTAAGGGCTTAGAGAAGTGCTTCCCTGAGCTCTGCTTCTTCAATTCCGGCCACAGGTAATCGGCAGTCAGCCGGCGAGACCTCGCCGCCACCGACGCCGGAATGAAGTCGGAGATAATAGCACCTCCACACATCTCTCAGATTCGATTCCCTTCGGAAGAATTTTTAGGAAAAAGACTCAAACTTTCTTATGTTGGGAGTGGGAGGAATAACAAAAGCTTGGGTTTGGGTTTGGGTTTGGGTTGTGGTTGTGGTTGTGGTTGAGTGAAAATGCAGGGTTGAGTTGAGCGTTTTCTTTTTCTTAGTAGTTTGGCGAAATGATTATATATTTTCAGATATTGGGTGAGAGTACATTCTGTTACTATTATGCCCTCGCTCTACCTGCGTATTTACCATACTCAATTCAATTGTCTTTCTTTAAAACATTTCACAATTATTTAAGATTTTAATATTTTCACCTGTAAATAAATTATTTATATTTGTTAATAAAATAATTTATTTTATTTTAAATTAAAAAATTATAATAATAATAATTAATATAATCTTAGAATAAATTATAAATATAAAATACTTTAATTTTTCTTAAAAAAATATTATTTTGAAATCAATCCATTCATAGTAAAAAAACTAACGTATTATTTTAAGAAGAAATATTTTCTCCTTTAACAAGAAAATGACTATTCATTTATTTCTGCATAAATGGATCTCACCTTAAATATTTTTTCTTTTTATACTGTTATATGGCTGCAGTTAGAACTATGAGTGTGCAAGAATCAACAATGTCAAATGAGAAAAAAAAAATATTTTAAATAGAACAAATATTTTTTCAATGGTTTTTTTCTTTCACATTAAAGAAAAATTCATTTTTGGGAGTTTTTTTTATATCGATTCTAACTATTTATTTCTTTGAAGTGATTGAGCCTAATATCTCACAAATTCACAACACAAGCACGTTACATGTAAAGTTTAAAATCAATAAGCTATGCTGTTTCTTTGCATGACAAAATGCAAATCCATTATCATTTGTTGATATTTATGATGTAGTTCTTAATAATTAGTTTGATTATTCCTTTTTTCTATCTACTCATTAAAAATCCGATTAATTGGATCTCAGTTCTATCAAACTTATATAAGGGAACTCAAATCTCTAATTTAGGAGAATAAACTTCAAGGTACTATGATTGGTCGGGATTTCGATAGATTATATTAGGTCACGTGTTCAATTCTTATTTATATTCAAAAAATAAAAATAAATTTGTTATTACTTAAATTAATAGTTGTTGATGATAATGTTTTTTTCCTAGTTTATGTGAATTTATAATGCGGAGTTAATATTACAATGAATACTTTTTTAAAAATAAATTTATCTTCTAAATAAATAAATCATAACATATTTACAATTAATGCTATTTTAAAAATATTTACATTTTAATATATTAAAATTAAAAATAGATATATTCTTAGTTACTTATTTTTTTTTTTTTTTGGTACATTGCCAAGAGGTATCCCCATTCAACCTTCTCCGGGCACCGTGCCCTCGGGTACGGTCCGTTTGGGAGTTTTTGCTTATCCTCTGGCCCCCAAAGATTTTCCAAGAAACTGCTTGAGGCAGGGTTTGATCCCTACACCAAGCAATCCCTTTGAAGCTCAGCTGCCAACTGAGCTACCCTAGGGGGTTTAGTTACTTACTTTTAAAAGCATAAATAACTTACCCAAAAAATAAAAAATAAAACAAAATACTTTTTCTCTTCGATATAATTAATTTGCGGCTCGCATTTGAGTGACTTTTTTTGAGTAAGCCCTAGGTGATTTTAAATCTTAATTTAAATGCAACTCCGGCAGCTTAACTTTCTATAAGAACGAATTGCCATTAATACGACATAATTAATTTTTTTAAAAGCATTTTTCTTTTGTTGAAAACAATGTTGTCGTCTATTCTATAACGACAATAAGTTATGGCTTTAATGTTTATATAGTAGATGTAGATAAATTATTTATATTTATTTTTAAAATGATATTGTTTTGGGGTAAAAATTAGAAAATTATAATGAGAAAGATTATTACAATCTGAAATAAATTATAATTTTAAAAATAACTTGATTTTTGTCGTCGTTTTGGGCTCAATGTAAATAACTTATTTACACTGACCGCAGAAAAAAGGAACCCATAAATTATATATGAATTTTACAATTTATTTCACAAGTGTTTAAAAGTAACTTAATGTATAATATAAATAATAAATAAAATTTGAGTTTTATTATTTTAGGAATAGTATTGTAGAATATGCGCAAAATGTGAAGTGTCACTTTAAAGTCGCAAGCATGGTAGTTAAAATTTTGATTTAAATCTGCGCTTTTACGATTTTATTTAATCAAAACGATTCCATCAAAAATTCTAAACGCTTTTACGTTTTTGCGATTTTTTACAATTTTTTTACGTTAGGTTTTTACGTTTTACAATTTTTATCTTCTATCTGATTTTAGATAAAATCTCAATTTTAACTATCATGGTCACAAGTACACGCCAAATTAAATTACTATATTTGCAATCCCATTTTATAAAAACTAGATTGTGATATTTTGTTTAAAAATAAATAAAAATCAGTATACTTGGTTTATGTTTGGTTTGGATTTAATTTTACACAAACCGGCGCGTAAAAGGGGAACAGTAACCAAAATGCCACTATTCCCTAATTTTTTTTTCCCTAAATGTCATGCCAACAGTGTTAATTTACAATATGCCACGTGGACAAGTTCGCTGGACACTGTAGCGAACTCAGTTTGCTGATGTGTCATATTTTTTGTAGACAGGTAGCGAACTTGATTTTCCACCTGCCACGCCGCGTGACAGACATGCAACGAAGTTCGCTAGGGTAGGCAGTGAACTTCGTTGCATGTCTGTCACGTGGCGTGGCAGATGGAAACGTGCAGGTGCATTAATTGCAACCAAGTTCGCTACAGTGCCCAACAAACTTGCCTGCGTGGCACATTGAAAATTCATACTGTTGGCGTGGCATTTAGGAAAAAAAAGTTGAGAACAGTGGCATTTTGGTCACTGTTCCCATAAAAGGTAAGTACAAAAAGAAATGTACACATGCATGCAGTTCTACTTCAACATGGTGGGTGATATTTTGTTGCGTTGGTCTTTCTGAAGGTTAGGCCAACAACTAAAATGTCATATTATTCACAAAAATTTATCTTGGATGCCATGGACTAATTTTTTTTTTCAAAATGTCACATCATTTAACTTCTTACAACATCTGACGAGTTAGGAGTACACACGTGGCAATAGGTTTATGGCCACGTAAGTCACTGTATGGTGCAGCGAGATTACGTGGCAGACAGCTTCCACCCCAGCCTACCACGCGGCCTAAAACGCTAGGTAGCTTGGCGTTTTACATGTCAGCTTTTCTGACACGTGTCAAATATTTTAGTTTCAATTTGAGAAATGGTAATTTTTAAATAAAAAATTCTATCATACCTCGTGTTATGGACTCGTATAAGAGGCTCATGTAATGAGAAGCCCAATAATGGATAATAGAAATAGGAAACTAATATAATTAGAGAAGGGTACCAATCTAAAATGTTAATCCTAATATGACAGTATTAAACTTGGGCTTGGACTCTTTAGAGAAGACCCTAAAGGTTCATAATTCCAATATCCACAAAGAAATCCTATAAATAAGTGATAAAGTTACTGCAGATAAGTTATCTGCATTTACTCCAAAACGACGTCGTTTTAGTGTTGAAATATTAAAAAATTATAATTATAAAAACTATTATAACTCTGAAATAAATTAAAATTACAAAAATACATTGATTTCCACCCCAAAACGACGTCGTTTTGGGCTTATCTGCATTAACTGCAGAAAAAATAAACCCTAAGAATTGTTATGTATGATATTTTTTCCTTTTCTATTGTTATGCTGTCACTGTACACACACTATTTATTTGACAAAAGTCATTATTATTCGTACACGATGATCTGTCATATTCTAAGATATCTAAGAGGACACTTTGACCAAAGAATAATTTACTAATCTGTTTACTAGACATATACATCCTTAGGACAGAAAACCTCATATATATTGAGATGAAACATTTTTGTGATTTGTTGTCTTAACAATTTAGTTATTATTTTTCTAACAATTATTTTACATTATTGTATATATTGTGTGTAAGAAATTTTGTATTGGTAAATAATATTTCTTTTGAGAATGTATTCAGCTTTCAGAATATTGAGCCCGTTTGGATGAACTTTTTTTCTCCAAAAAAAAAAGCACTTTTAATTTAAAGTGTATTTGGACGCTGCTTCTAAAAAAAGCAGAAGTTATAAAAAAAAATCAAAAATTTACTTTTTTTCAGAAGCTAAATTTTAACTTCTCAAAAAAGCAAAAGTCAAAAGCTAATTTTTTTTCTTCAAAAAAATAAATATTTTTTAAAAAATCTAAATAATTTTAACTTTTATAAAAAATACTTTTAAAATAAGTAGGACATAAAAGTAACTTTTTTTAAAAGTCAATCCAAACACATAATCAGCATTGTCGTTAGTTGCTACGGAGAACGTCTCTGTTTCATGGATGACTTTTCATAGTTCTTCAAGCACTTCCATTGAAAAGCTACATTACCTAATGTAATTTTTTTTTTTGGACAAACACGTTACATAATGTAATTGAATAGGGTGTTTTTTTTTGCCTTTTTTGACCGGTAAAAGACCTAGTGTTGAACGGCCTAACTTCTTATGAATTCCCGAATTTCGCACATTTGTTAATGTGTTTCCCTCATTTCAAAATTGATTTTTCTGTTCAACTTTACTGCGGTCCAATATGTTACTTTGAAATGACAGTGTCAAATTTATCGTCTTTTTAATTTTTATTTGTAAAAATTAACTTTTTTCACCTAGATATTTTTTGGATTTTATTAACTATTATCATGAAAAAAATTGAAATTAAAAATAAATAAATAATAAAGTATTTAATATTTTAGAAATTCAAAGTACTTTACTTTCGCGTTTTTTATTTAACCAAATTTTGAAATCTCCTCTGCTCGATATTAAACTTTGGCTTTCAATGTGTTGCCACTTGCCATTGTCTATTGCAAGTGCTCGATCGAGTGAAATCTTTTTTAATAGTAGGGTGGTGAGGATTGGATTTGTGATTGTATGATCACTGAAATTTTGATATCATATAAAAAATTAATTTAACCCAAAACTTTAAAATGTTAAGTGAGAGTTTTTCTAATGATTTATATTATTCTCTAACAATATTTGTTACACAAATTCTTTATTATATTACAATACGTAATTAATAATATTTATTTATTTTTTAATGATAACATGTATTTATTTTTATTAATAATATTTTCTTAATTTCTATTTATTTATCAATCCAAATTTTATTATCATTTTTTATCTTGGAAACTTATAATATGATCATTTTATTTTAGTTTAAAATTTGTATAATTTAATTACTTCATAATTTCACATTAGTTGTTATTTAACGTATTATATAATCAAATATATGTGTCATCGACTTGATAGGAGTTAACCACTGTGGGAGCACTAAACTTTAACCTATTGTCTCCACTAATTTAACGGTAGATTCGATTTAGTTTAATTATTTAATAAAAGGGTAATTTTAGAAAACGAAAACGAAAAGTCAAGTATAAAGGGAATAGTATTGAACAAATAGGAATGGGAACATTTCTCTATTTTATTTATCAAAACAAAAAAATTAATCGTAAAATAGCTGTCTTATTTTTAGGAAACTGTATAAGATGAATAAATAGTAATGATATTTTTAATTAATCTAATTTACATTTTTTTAATTTTTATATAATCCAAGCAAAAATTGCTTCAAAAATTAAAATTTTAATATATCTTGACATTGAATCCATAATCACATACTTAAATGATTACATTTTTATTCATGCCAACGGAGGTTCTATACACTTAGTAAATGAAATACATTAATAAGTATAATAAAAAACCTAATAACAATAATAATAATTAATGACTTTAATGTTTTTACAGTGAAGGTAAATAAGTTATCAATATTTATTTTCAAAATGATATCGTTTTGGATTGAAAAATTAAAAAATTATAATTAAAAAAACTATTCTAATCTTGAAGTGAATTATAATTATAAAAATATCATGATTTTTATCCCAAAATAACTTTATTTTGAACTCAAAAAAAATCCACAATTAATATAATAAAGCTGGCAAAGTTACAGTAGGTGCAATGTACCGGAATCTGGTAGGCAGAATCATGGCGAGAAATATAAGACTTAAGAAAACGACAAGTATACTATTATCCCGGGAAATGACATGGGGTGCACCACATATAACTTATGAGGATCAACGGATGATGATGATGATGATGGGAGTGAGGGGGCACCAACTGCAATGAACATAGTCATACGCAAGCTGCGGTTTTAAGAAAAATAAAAGGTGAAATCTTAAAATAAGCATTTGTGGGAAGTGCTTTTTAAGCAGCAATTGTACTTGGGAGTTATAAAATATTTTTTTTTTGGTAAACTAAAATAATTATCTTAACTTGTCAAGTGAAAGTATATTAATAATTTTATATATTACATGAAAGTTTTTAAATTTTTTTTTTAAAAAACTTTCATACAGGGTATATTAAAATGTAAATATTGTATAAATTCATTTTTTTTTTACTTACTTGATTTCACTAGAAAATGAGACTGTTGAGAATCCAAATTATAAATTATAACTCCATAATTAAAGCAATCATCTCCCACACCAAAAAAAAAAAAAAAAAAACCAATCATCTCGTATAAAAATTAAATTATTAAATAAAATTACATCAATAACTTTTTATATTATATGTATGAATAAAAGTAATAAAGTAGACATCTTATCCCAATTCGTCTTATTATTAATTCGTAAAAAAAAAATCAACTCATTTCAATTTCCTTTTCAGAGTGTAACAGGATGGAGCGGATTGATCTGCTAAGGTAATCTTATATAATCTCTTACATTGATTGTATATATAACTAATATGAAATTTATAAAATTTTAGACACTCTTATTCTTTGAGCTAGGTTGTGTATGCCAAAGTTCGTTACACTTATCTTTGAGCTAGGTTGTGTATGCCAAAGTTAGTTACACTTATCTTTGAGCTAGCGTCTGTTTATACTATTGTTCTGACTTAAAAAAGAAAAAAAAGGAGGATACGATGAATTCATGATGTATAACATATCAAAATAGCAGGTTCGGCTGTTCAAATTAGAATTCACAAAAAATAGTGAATTGTTTTAAGTCGACTCGCGCCATCGTCGGTGAAGCTTCTAACTGCTGAGGTGGTGTGGTGTGGTGTGGTGTGGTGCCACAACTCCACGTTCATGCTGTGATCATATAATGAATGACTAGTTTCTTCCTCTACTTTATTCACCATTTTCATGTATATCTGGACAGGAGATACTTCTTTCTTTATTAAAAGATCAGTCTGCGTTTGTAGTAGAAATCCTTCATAGTAATAATAAATTGATTTTAATTGTTAAATTAATTTGGGCGAATTTCGATGGAAGTGAAAAAGTGTAAAATAATTGTTTCTAGAGTCTGATTGAACTTGTTAAGAAATTATTAAAGCTTATGTAGATAATGGCCTAAAATAATGAAGATGACTTCTGGTCTGGTGAGACTACGACAGTTGTAGTTCCTATGTTATTGTACTGATGATTGTTTCTTGATTTTACTCCCTCACTGGACACGCACGCTCCTCCGTCCCCCGTCCCCTTACATTTTGGCTTACCAAAGCTTATTTAACCCCTTATATGTTACTGTTTGAGAGAATTAAGGAGTCAAGGCTTTGTGGCATGTACACTTATAATTGAATCTTATTTTTGCAGTAATGGACCATTTTTTTATTTTTCTAATTTTAAAAAACCATCTCTTGCGTGATTGGCGTCGTTTACACTTATTTAATTGTTTATTAGATATTATACTAAACAGATTCATAAGCTATTTTCGGGATATCTTTTATAATAATAAAAAATGACGTTTTTAGCCGCGTCTAGCTGGCTAGCCGCAGTAAAAAACTGCAGCGACTAACGTCATTTGCAGACACCGCCTACGCCCTTTTGTGATATTGCTGATAGATTGTTTAACCGCAACCAAAAATTTCGGTTAAATAAACCCATTTCAATGCAGCTAAAGTTATCTATTCTTACAAAATATAAAGCTAAAACGACACTGTTTTGAGATTTAGAATAAAGGATATTGTATAAATTTTACCTTTTTATTGTAACAAGTATTTTCTTAAAATAATATTTATTTTTTATTTTAAATCCAAAACCCGATGTCATTTTATGATTTAGGATTAAAAATAAAGGATATTATAAAATTTTTACTTCTCTCCTATATGAATTTTATTTTTAATCTTTAAGTTCTAAAACAACATCATTTTTGGACTGTATTAATTCCATATATATTATGTTTTTCAAGAATGATGTCATTTATTTTTAAACAAATAAAGACTGAATATTTTCGTTAAACTACTCTCAAAATAGGTTTTAGCAATTCAATGAAATAGGAAGATTAAAGAACTGGCTTACCAATTATTAGCGCAACACAAAATTGTTTTGTCTGTAATATTGAAAAAACCTGCTTAATTTATTCTCGATTTAATTTTATATTTACTTGTTTATTAAGCATTCGGACGAAAGTAAAGTAGAATTTCTCTCAAAATGTACTAGTTAATTAAGTTTTTCCTTTTGTATATGATCAACATATCCGTACATGCTAACACTAGTAGCTTAATTTGTGCCAGAGCTAACAGGTGCTTTTAGTGATTATTTTTTTTAACTTGATTTCAATTAATTAAGCTGATTCCTTTTATTGGTCATAATAACCACTTTTCGACTTCCATAAATTTTTGCTACACGCGCAATATATTATAAACATTAAGAGGTTAAGAAAATACAATTGGAGCCAATAGTTTAGATGATTAAGAAAGAGGGCAATCAATTGTGTGGTGCCGCATAAAGAACAAGAAAGGCCAACCTTTTGAAACCGTACGTGATAGCTTTTGCTTGCGGCCAAAATCACAGCTTAATATACACACTCACGGGAAGAATTTTGGTGGCAACGACCATTGCTTGTCAAAAGTGCCTTCCAACTTTGCCATGGTTGTGTCTAATCCTTGGTAAATTCTTCATTAATGTATAGCTGGAGGTAGCTTTAAACAGTTTAAATTCATTGATTATGTGATCATAACTTTTAGTATTTTAAGACTGCAAGTTGTAAAAGCTGGTTGGAATGATGTAATCGTTCAACATTTTATCCAAAACTTTCGACCTTTGAAATATTTATTAATTTGTTTAATAGAAATTCATATCCATGTTTTTAATTATAAATTGTTAGACTCTAGTCATTTAAAAATGCTAGGGTGGTCATCAGTGCAACTTATTCAAATAGGATTTTGGTTCCAGTATAACAAATTAAATACTTGCGAATATATAACTAATATTTTACATGTTGATGCCTTCTTGCAGTGGTCCTTAAACATATACAACTATTTTGAAAACACTTACACGGTTCCGTGATGGAGTTTATTTTAAGCCGTGCTTGGCTTTGACATCTTGTAAAGTGATGCTTTTATCCATCGTTGTCCATTGTGGTTGATGAGTTTTACTCCATCAATTCTACTTACTTTAATTTGAGGGTATCTGCATGTTTGTTTTGGTTTAATAATTTTGAAAAATAGCTTTTTGCTTAAATCAAAATAATTTTTTAGAGGGTGCTTGGTAGGAATTTTCTTTTGGGATTAAGGGAGAAGTGTGGGTGGGTATCTAATAATACCATATTTGGTACAAGTTTGCAAAAAATTTATCCAATAAAATAAGTTGCCTAGGATTTGTATTTGTGTGTATTTTGTTATGAAAATTACTGTTTCAAAACACTACTTCCAATGTGGTATTTTAGGATTACCGAATAAGTGAATAATATTTTAGGCAAGGGTTGCTTTGATTCAAAAATTATAAGGGTTATTTCATAATTTCAACCCATTTTTTCATCAATATTTTACCTTCAATCAAATATAGGCTAAGGAAATTTAACCCAATTTTTTCGGTAATATTTCGGCTTATCAAATAACTTTTTTTTTAAGTGTCCTACCAAACTTAATTTTTCACCATATTCCTACTAATTATATTTTATTGGTAAAAAAAAAAATTCTCTTCTACTAAAAATCCCCTTAAAGTATATTTGTTTGGGTTTATATATGACAAAGCTGTTGATTGTTATTAACGAAAACTGGATATATATATTTTGGGAAAAATGTGTATCATTTTAAAAACGTAAAGTTGTGTCATTTTAAGTGAGAGAAAGAGATAGATAAAGGAGGAGAGAGAGTGGACAAAAAAATATAAAGGTATGGGTCTCACCTTTTTGTGAGAATGAAATGACATAAATTTGTGTCATTTAAAAGGACAAACATTTTTCTCATATATATTTTTGGAAAAGGTGTATGTCATTTCAAATGATGTAAAGTTGTGTCATTTTAAATGAGAAAAAGAGATAGATAAAGGGAGAGAGAGTGAAAAAAATAAAATAAAATAAAGGTGTGAGTTCACTCTTTGTGAGAGTAAAATGACAAATTGTGTTATTTATAAGACAAACACTTTTCCTATATTTTTTATTCAATAACTATCATTACAGTATTGTCATTATTTGATTCCTCGGTTCATTTCAAAAGTTTATTACCGAAAACAATTATTTTAAAAGTTTTGAAACTTAAATATCATTTTTTTTGTTTCTCAATATATCCTCCATTCGACAACCGATGACTAATTTTTTCGAGACGAGAGATCACATTAAGTGAGTAAACCTCTCCCAACAAAGCATTCTCCATACATACGGTCACGAATCGAATCCTTATCAGCGTGCTTAAAGAACTCAACTATCTACCAACTATGCTAGGCTTTGTTGGTAACTTAAATATCATTTTACTCTCAACCAAATGGTACAGACACGTATCAAACCAAAAATTTAAGTTATTAGGTGAAAACCCAACAATTGATATATATTTTAAGGGTTTGGTGTTTGTCATTTTAAATGACATAAGTTATGTCATTTTAAGAGAGATAGACACAATGAATGTAAATTATGGGAAAGAAAGTGAGTGGTTTTTTTAATTTAAATTTTAAATAAAAATATATTTCTTGTGTCTATCTCTATCTTAAAATGACATAATTTTATGTCATTTAAAATGACAAACATTTTTCTCATATTTTAAATTATATTTTTCTAACACAAATAACTTTCCAATGATTCCATCTCTTTTAGATAATTTAACACATAAAAACTATTATTTTATACAATTCAAACAGAATTCTTCGTGTTATGGTTGATTAGGAATTAACATATCTATATAACTAGTGAATTACCCGTGCATCAAAAATTGGTTTGTTTGGCATGGTGGGTCGGCCCTCCGGGCCGAACTCATTTTGTCAGTATTTCAAAGGTCCCAAACAGTCATTTTTTTAAATAACAAAACAGTCATTCATTGTTACATTAAAAATAAGAAAGAAAATAAGATAATAAAGGCCATATCTTTGAAGATAGATAAGGAAAAGAGACGCGAATAAACAGTCATTTTTTTTGTCTTTACTTGTACCATACTACGAAGTTATATCTTTGAAGAAATAACCCAATATACTATAGCAGTCTTTGAAATACTTCCTTGTAAACTATATTAAGGGTACTATTCGTAACGCAGCCATTTTCATCAAGTATCAATATCTTCAATCCATGCTTACTCTTTACTCTAGACAGTGCCACATATAATTGCCCATGAGTGAAGACAGGCTTAGGGAGATAAATTGCAACATGTGAAAGTGATTGTCCTTGACTCTTGTTGATAGTCATGGCAAACGATACAATCAGGGGGAATTGTCTTCTTTGAAAATTTACAGGAAATGTATGACTCGATGGGCTCATCGTCATTGTAGGGATTAACACAGTTTCCCATATATTGCTTCCTGTAAGTACAATTGCCTCAACAACATGATTCCCTAATTTTGTAATAAGCAATCTCGTGCCATTGCATAAACCTCTCGACTGATTAATATTTCTTAATAGCATTACTGGAACTTTAACTTTCAAGATTAATTTATTATCAGGAATCCCTGAGCATGATAATGTATTTAAGATCTCAGGAGTGATTTCATCATCCTCAACAGAGGAAGTCCCACCTTGCTTAAGAATTTTATCCGAACTCGAAAAAGTCCTTTCTTCACCAGGAATCATAGACATTAGGTGCTCGTTTAGCATAGCAACATCGGACAATTTAGTAGTTAGAATAGCACGTTCTTTAAAGAAGGTCTGATCCAAAATATTATCCAAGAGATTCAGATAAACAAAATTAACCATATCCGACAGCGGATCTTCCGATTCTCTAATCAACAATTCATCTGGAATTGTTATAATAGATTCTCCATCAATATCATCTCCAAGATTACCATCCCCAACTTTAAGTAGCCACTCAAAAAATTCTTTTATTTCCTCGTGTTATTTCTAACACAAATAACCTTCCAATGATTCCATCTTTTTTTAGATAATTTAACACATAAAAACTATTATTTTATACAATTCAAACAGAATTCTTCGTGTTATGGTTGATTAGGAATTAACATATCTATATAATTATTTTTCTTATATTGACTTTTTTAAAAATTGATTATTCACAGTTGATTTTTACCGTTATTTTTAACAATTAATACAAGAATATGCTTGATTCCGCTTAACGAATATTTTGAGTTTAAGGTTTTCTGAATACAAAAAAATTTCCCTCGGAGAATAAATTTGTGATTGTTAATTTTAGCTTCCATAAAGAATTTAAAAATAGAAGAATTTATGATGGTATTTTTTTATAAATTTTTTATTGCTAACCCAAAACCCCTTCTCTCTCGATACTAAGAATTTTTGTGTACTCTGTAAGAATTTTATTTTTTTTTTTCTTTCTGTAGCTCCGCCGGTCGTACGTAGTTTATGCCCAAATAAAGTATAATGTTCCTTCGTTGAATTGACATGTTTTGCATTGCGTTGTGATAAAAATGGAAATAGAGGGAAAGATTCTTCACCCATCACATGGACCAGGCTGTAGAGACAGACAATTACAAAATAATGCGTACTCAATGTTGACCTTGTAGACCATATCTGAGCGGAAATTTCTTCCCTATCATCGTTGCACTGAATTTTTGGTGTATTTTTTACTTTATAAAATAATATTTGTCTTATTTTTTATCTAATAATTAATAAATAATTTATTTTAATACCAGTTGAACTAGTAATTTGACACAAAAAAAAAGGACACATATTACATTATAAATAAAAAAATGCATCAAAAACTTAGTACATTGGTAGCACAAAACAAATTCTCTATCTAAGCCTCCCACCTAACAAGTGTGGACACGCAAGTTTTTGAAAAATTTGCTTGTCGCGGACACACTCCGACATGTGGTCAACATTTGAAGACACGCGGTCAACTCTCCGATACGTTCCGACATATTTTTTTTTTAAATCTTAATTTTATTTTGTTAACTAAATATAAAAGAAATAATTTATAAATTAATTTTTTTCTGTTATGAAATTTGACACGAAAAATTAACAAAGTACGAAAAATTATTTATATTTATATTTATGTTATGAAATTTAAATATTTGATTGGTTATATTACTTATTATGGACTCTTCTATGTATTAAATATAAATTATATTTATTAAAAAATTTATTTAATATCAAAACGTGTCCTAACGTATCGAAATATGACATTTTTTAGAATTAACGTGTCGACGTGTCGTGTCTCGTGTCCGTACATCATAGCTTCCCACACAGATTTCAACGGCCTTGATTCCATGATACAGAAAAGTCGTGCCAGGGTCCCACAAGACCATTGGACTTTCACCCATCTGCGTTGGAACTTGTGAAAATCCAACAATGCCGTATGGGCCTCCACTAATGGATAGGATAAGAAGGGAAAAGAAGAAGAAAAGATGCCAAATAGTATAATCCAATTCCCAGGATTCAATTCACATGCAGTTGAACTGTTGTATAACTCTATACGCAACACAAAATAATTGCTTACAATTATTCAAAAGATGACAAGAATCCAAAGATTGAAGTTACTCGTGACCATGTGAGGTTAGGTAAACAAAACAAAGCCAAATAATTTGATTTCGATAATCAAATACCTTTTTGTTGTTAACCAATGTGTTAAAACTTACAGAGGACTCTAGTTTGGACCACTACTGAAAAGGAGTTCTTTCTGCCTTTCTCTACCCTTATCAAATCTAAAACTAAATCAGAAACAAGGAGAGTTATATGCGGACCGTTTTGTATTGTGATTTTCGGATTATGTAATATGATTAAACTGATTCTGTAATACTTCTTGATATCCTTGGCTTGCTATTGGCTTAGAAAAAAGAATGTTCTATCACTATTGGTTACTAAATAATTCATCCTTATATTATTTTCTGGTTTATAGTTTAATAATTCATCAGTCGTACGTACAGAACAGTAAGTTCAGTTAATGTATTCCAATTCCAACCATGGATTCCTGTTAATAGTTGATGCGCAACACGTTTATGCGCGAAAAAGCGACTTTTGTAATGATAGGAGAATTGCATGGTTAGCAATAGCAAGATGAATAGTTTGGTCTTTTTCAGTTGGGATATATTTTTCTTATGTTGTAGGAAAAGAATTATCTTATGTTGTAGAAACAAAAGTATAAGTGGGACCCACATGTAAGAGGAGAGAGAGAAAAAAAATGGTGAGACCCAATTCCTTTTTGTGTGTGTAGGAGAGATATTTATCTCATATAAAATGAGATAAACATAACCCTTTTCAGTTTTGCAATTATTATAGAAAAATCCAAGAGGACTGACTGGATCTAGATTCCCCCATAATTAACTAGACGCGTTGAATATCTGCATTTCTAGATTCATCCAACTCTTGGTGGGCCTCTTCCATGGTCCGTGTATAGGGATGATGTCCCAGTTTACACGTTGTCACGAAAGTGATCGCTTCCACTAGTGTACGTAGCATACGAGGTGATTTAGTGTGGGCCTGGACTTTATAGTCCTTGACCAAAAGTGGAAAAAAAAAGGAATGAGATGGCATTTGAATAAAGAGAGAGATTGAAATGCCATTTTTTTTTGCCCTTTTTTAGAAAAGTTGCACCCAAAGAAGTGTGGGCCGGCCCTATATTAAAAAAATCCGTAGCATACAAGTTTATAGAGGTTCTACAGTACAAAGTATGACACTATGACGACATTTTAACCGATTATTTGAATAAAATGTTATTAATTGTGCGTGTGAGAATATAATTTCTAAAATGGTAAGAGGAACAATGCAGAGAATGAGTCATTGCCCTGCTATGCGACTTATAGGTAAATTTTTCATAATTATTATCGAAATTACGGTCAAAGCTCACGCTTTTGGATAGTTTAATTTTTTATAATATTTTGTTGAAGTTGTGATAAAAATTCATGACTTAATATATTTTTAAATTTTTATATTATTTTATTTGCGCTATTGCTCTTGGTCCGAACTTGTAAATATTGTTTTAGCAAGTCATAACTTATATATTATCAAATACATTTAAAATGTAAAGTAAAAATAACTTCCTTGATTCACTAAAAAAATAAATAACTTCCTCGGATGCTGACAAGTAAGCTGATGGATGGATCTTGTTTAGCGCATGCTACACTTTCGATTTAAACTCTGCACTTTCTTCTATCACAAAAGAAATGAAAACATGATAGCAGATTAGCAGATATTTTTACTTATTTTCTCTGGACGTTTAGTAGAGAAGAATTTTTTTTTATTCGAGAATCTCGATTTTAAGAAATATGATTTTTACATTCAGTTTACGATAATATCCAAAAATTAAAAATTTAAAAAAATTCAGTTTCCCGAGAATCTCAAATAATACTGCGTACCAAACGGGCCCTAAAAGGTTCAATTACTTTTGGGCTAAGACATCTTGTAAAGGACATTTTGTTTCTGCTGAAAATGAAATAGAGAACAAGTCGTGGGCCTGCAATCCCATTGGTTTTTGTTGTCGTTGTCAAGCCCGTTTAACTTGAAGATACCGAGTCCAACTGACTTTTTATCCTTCTCCTTTTTTTTCTTCTTCTTGATTTTAACACGCGACAGCATCAAATTACTAAATTTTTCTGTCGATGCTTTTCTATTGAAGTTGATCATATCATAGTAATTAACTTACAGTCACGCCAGATGATGATAATCCTTTTATTGTTTCAAATGACGTTGATATTCTCACAATTTTCTGAAATATAGTCAGTCGCTTATATGAATTGCACAAGAGTGAAGATGGTGAGAAGAGTTAGGCCAAATCCTTCAGAGCCTATTCGTTAGTGCAAGAATTATTGACTTCTTATTTACAGGATTTGAATTCTTTTATGAATTTTACGTGACACAGTGACGTCTGGGCACTGGCGGCCAATTTCTCTTTCCACTCATCAACATCTGTAGGCCGTAGCATAATCAGAACAATAAATATAGAAAATCCTTTATAAAATTTAAACAATAGCCAATACCATCATCATGCATATGAAATTATGAACAGTAACTACATCAGCGGTGGCTTATGGCACAGCATGAAAGTGGCAGCAAAATGCTTTAAAAATAAAATTGACAGCAAGGATTAGGGGGGACAGATACAAGACCACACCATTAGTCTATAAATAACCTTTCCAGAGGCATGTTCAAAAGCTCTAAACATTCCATTCCAGATAATGCTTTCCCACTAACACTGCTAAATGAATATGCATAACCAAATAAGGACCAGGGGACTTCATATTGAGATTGAACAAGTTGACTCTCCTTCCTGTCTCACACATCAATTAGCATCTTGCAACAATATTTCGATATCATAAAAAGTTAGTTTTAGATCTCGATCTGAATAACTATGAGTGAAGATTAATTCTTCACTTCAACCTTTATTATTATTATTATTTTTCAAAAATAATAATAATAATAATAATAATAATAATACTATGAGTTAAACTTTTGTTTAGCGTAATTTAATTTTTTTTATTAAGATACCAAACTAATTATTTCATTTATTGAGCTCTATATATTTAATTTTTTATGTTCTCAAATATAACTCTTCCGAATTTCTCCTACAATATCTATGGATCTTACTCGTGTACGTGCTCTCTCAATAGACTTGTCATGGGGTCTGTTTTGCAAATAGAAATTCTTAAGTGTACATTGTCAGATCATAAACACTCTACTTAACTATTATTCATATATTAGAAATAAGTACATTTCTAAGATAATCAACATAACCTGGCATATATTTAATATTTAGTCCAAGGACTATGTAAGAATTTTCTCTTGCAAGACTCCAGGGGACCAGATAGGAATATTAATGGACTCTCTGAGTAAACATTTGTCATCTGAAGTGCTCTATTACACGATCACCTAACCCCAACATCTATCATTTAATAAAATACCAGAAAAAAGAGAAGAAAAAACCAAAAAGAACCCCACATATTAATTGGAATTTCGTCTTGTTTGTCATTATCACGGTTGGAAGATGCTGATCTGGTTGAAGATCCAGAAAACAAAAACCACTACGATCTCTGTGCCCATGTGCTTACCAAATCTTTGACTCAAAAAAATATAAAAATAGACTAAACAGAATTGCTCAAAAAGGATAGGAATCTTTCCATTATCCTTGTCCTCCTCTTAACACAGCATTTTCTACAAACATCATTCTTAATTTTACAAGAAGAAGGATATATACCTTCATACTGTTTCGTACAGTCAAACCTCCACCGGTTCTAAGAAAGGGAAATTCTTCATAAACGCATTCACTATTATACATATAGAACTGCTTTAACAGGAAACAGTTCTAAGATGGAAAAAGGGCAAAATTTATATACCCAACCCAAACCAAACCTGGAGAACACTATCAGAGAGGCTGCTGCATTGTCACAACCAAGGGACTTGTGACAGTGTGTTTGCCATCAGACCAAACTATGGAACCACTCTTCACACTAGAACTTCCAGGGGAAAGCTTAACTGCCCTAGCTTGCACCCTAACAAGGAAATTCAATTTCTGACCCAACCTCCTGAAAGATAGGGTCTCTGGCTCCAGCGTGACCACCATCCCTGCAGGTGGTCTAATAGTGACTTTGTAGACTGAGTTTGGATCTCCAACATTAGTCACAGTTCTAATGAAGTGTGTAGACATCTTATGCTTTCCATATTGTTGAAACACTGCAGATAAGGATGGATAATTCAAATTGCCAGCATGACCTGCCTTCTTAGCCCCACTGCAATCTGCAACCTTTCTCGTGATCACTTTAATATTCTTAGCGGTATAATTAGAATTGCACAAGAAATCCACATAATCATAAGTAGAGATGTCATAAATCAAGCCAGGGTTCATGGCCTTCTCCGGATGAACATGGCCAGCACCATAATCAAATACTGAGGAAACATTACCAGTGGACTCATCCAACATGGAACCTCCCCTATTATCAACAGTATACGCAGTAGTCATGAGGGCAGACCTAATAGCAGCAGGACTCCAATCAGGGTGTGCTGCTTTCAACAAAGCAGCCAAACCAGAAACATGTGGGCAAGCCATGGAAGTACCTGATAGTATGTTAAACTCTGTCCTGCGCTCATCAGAATGAATCCCAGAAGGTGCAATACTATCGGGCCAAGCTGCAAGAATGTTCAGTCCAGGGGCAATAACATCAGGCTTCAATATCTCAGGGGACTCAGGGTTAGGCCCTCTAGCAGAAAAAGATGCCACAACCGGGGCTGGCCTAATCCCAAGCCTGGTACCCTTGAATATTATTGTTGCAGTAGGTGGTGACCGTGACTGTGAAGCTGTTGAGATGTATTTCCGAATCTCATCGCCGCCGACGGCACCGACAGAGGTGGCGGGAAGTACATGGCAATCAGCCACTAAGCCTTCACCATCAAAGACTCCATTGGCCAAAATCATGCCAACTCCTCCTGCCTTTTTCACCACTTCACCTTTAGCAGCTCTTGAATTTATCCCTCTGTCACACACAACAATCTTCCCCTTCACAAACTTGGGATCCAACGAATCTTCCAAGCAAAGGGACGAAGAGTAACCATCACCCCCACCTTCACTACCCGCATACACAATCGGGTAGAGCCGACCCGGTGTCAGACCCGGTCCACCATAAACACTAACCCCACCTATGGTCTTACCGTTCCCAAGCTTTACATCAGCTGGGAAATCTCTGTCTATGGTTCCCGCCCCAACAGTGGTCACCCAAGGTGCTACATTGGTAACGGTGAGGCCACCGGGACCGCCGTTTCCGGCGGAGGCAGAGACAAAAACACCAGCCTCGGAGGCTCCGAAAGCCCCCATGGCGATAACGTCCAGGTAGTACGGGACCACCACACCCCCCACACTGAGGGAAGCGACGTCCACACCGTCAGACACGGCGGCGTCGAATGCGGCGAGGATGTCGGAGTCGTAGCAGCCGCCGTTCCAGCAAACTTTGTAGACGGCGAGGCGAGCCTTGGGAGCCATCCCAGCCGCCATTCCTTTGGCGTAACCGAGTGTGGACGCCGGGAACACGTACCTTCCGGCGGCGATAGAAGCCGTGTGAGTTCCGTGACCGTCCGAGTCTCTCGGAGAACGGTACTCCAACGTCTCGTTCATTTTTCCGTTGGTGGCTTCGTACCCGCCGCAGAAATAGCGAGCTCCGATGAGCTTCCGGTTACAGGAGCTGGCAGGGAAGTTTTTTCCGGCGACACACTGGCCCTTCCACTTGGGGGGAACAGGACCCAGATCACGATCGTTGAAGCTCTGCCTCTCGGGACATATACCGGTGTCGATGACTCCGATTACTAGATCCGACCCGAAATCAGACTCTTTGAGCAAGCCGGCTCTGTCAGCGATCTTGAGGCCCAAGAACTGTGGGGAACGCGTGGTGTGGAGGTGGCGAACCTGCTCCGGAATGAGGGTTATGACGTGGGAGAGTGATTGGAGCTTCTGAGCCTCTAAAGTTGAGAGCTTTGCAGAGAAACCGTGAAATACAGTTTGGTAAGTGTGGATAATGGAGGCGGAGGGAGTGATGGAAGCTAAGGAAGAGAGGTACCAATGGTTGTGTGTTGGGAAAATGGAAGGCTTGGCTTCATGCTGGACTTGTACTATGAATGTTTTCTTTTCTTTATCTGATGCAGTTACTGCTGATGCTGCTGTGGCTGTGGCTGTGAGTAACAACAATACAAGAATGAGGGAGGGAGAAGCCATTGATACTGATACTGTCATACTGATACTGTGATACTGATACTGAAACAAGTGTAAGTGCCTAGTGATGATGATATGGTGTGTGGTGTGGACTGGAGAATATAATAAAACATAAATTTAATTTAATTTAAAGGATCTTGATAAGAGAGAGAGAGAGCAGTGCAAATATTAGAATAATAGTGGGGTGAGGTGGAATTGTGCTGTGTAGTACTAATGTTATTTCCATTTTAGAATTTTTGTAGGTATCTTCATAAACTGTATATTGTCACTGTGACAGTACTCGCATTTCAGCATGCACACAAATTTGCCTCTGCACGTGTTCCCTCGTAATGTCAACACAATTGAACACCACAAACAAAACAATTATCTAAATATAATTCCCTCAATTTTAAACTATTTTCAAAAATGCATGTCATGTATTTTACACAAATCGCATATAGGAAAATTCGTTATTTAAACACGTACATTTTCCATATGACTTTCACTTATATTAAATGAGTAAATAGTTTTAAAAAATTAGAATGTTGATAGTTGATCAGACTAATATTATATGGGCTGACGAATGGATATTGAGCTTAATTACACACACAGTTGATGAGAGAAGGCTTGGAGTTGGATTATCTACTCTTTGGAGGTTCTTGGGTTGTTGATGGTTGACGATGGTTGGGTATCTATAATGACACTCCGACGCTCAATTCAGTATCAAAGCCAGACTTATGTTGTATTCTTACTGAATTAGATGATCATACCTGAGTATGTACCATTTGTTTATATAGTGAATCTGATGTCGCCTTTGGTAGGCGATATGTCTTCTGATTGGCTGTTTATAGGCTACAGGTTCAGCTGGTACCTTTATGGCCTTATCTCTTTTATGTCAAGCTATTTTGGTAGAGTTGTGACCAGCTGGAGCTATCCATTGTGTATTGGTTCTATGGCGCGGTGGCTCCTTATTAGTGCTTTATTAATCTATTCTTTAATTTTGAAGTCATGTTTAAAGACGATTTTAGACACGATGAAGTCATCGCGTCTCCTAATGCTTTACGCGCGATGGTGATATCGCGTTTTGTTCCGGCCCTTATGTATGGGCTTAATCTTTTGGGTTTTAGCCCTTGGACCTTGGTATTTTATCCAGATCAACAGTAAATAAATATTTTTTTAATATAAATGATTTCTTGTGGAGCATATTCTTTCTTTTTTGTGAGAATTATATTATTTTTAAATTCAAACAATGAAATTACATTTATCATATTCTCAATTTTTTTTTTTGGTATATGTAAGCATTATTCTTATATATTTTAAGGAAGTATCTTTAATGCGGTTTACGATAAAATAAGATTTTTTTTTTAATTTTTTTATCATTTATCTATTATTATCCAAGTAGATCTAAACATTATTTAAAATTATATACACAGTCTTTTGTTTTGTTTTTTGTTTTTGGTAGGCTATACTCAGTCTATTTTATTCACGTGAACATTAAACCTTGAAACTCCCTTTCCCTCATGAACAGAAAAACCAGATTTATATAATTGTGTAAGACTGAAACTTGAAATCGTTGCGGGGTGGTTTGGTTGGGGAGTTTTATTTTTTTGTTAGGAAAAGTTTATATGGGATTTAAAGAAGATCATATTTGGTAGGAGTTTGTAAAATATTTGCATAGAGTTCTTATCTGCATAGGAATTTGATATTATATGTAAAATTGAGTTAAGATTACCACTTTAGGTATTTTAATTTAGCTGGAAAACAAAAAATTGGGGAACAGAAATTTGGACACAAATATTCCTGAAATAATGTGCTAAAATTTGATAGGCAAGAATTATTTTGATAATTTCAATCCGTTTTACCTTCTATCAAATATAGACTTAAAAAACTTAAACCAATTTTTTAGGTGATATTTTGACCTACAACTTACTTTTTCACCATATATTTTTAATAATTGTGATTTCCTGATAAAAAAGATTTTTTCCTCTATCAAACATGTCTAAAGAAAGAATCAGATTATATATTATGATCAAAGGATATTTTTGGCGTATTCCTATTATAAATTACACTTTAGAAGGAAGAGAAAAATACGGACAAACTAATTGTTAAAAAAATTTAAGAATAAATAAGTTTAAAAAGAGAATTTTGAACTTTACCATGTAATTTTAAAAAGTATCAATTATTTATAATAAAATATTAAAAGTTTGTAATGATTTTGATGAATATTATAAAGAGTAAATACCATTTTTGGTTCTCAGAAAATTTTACGAGTCCCGTTTTAGTCCCTAGCAAAATAAAAAGGCTCATCGTGGTCCCTCAAAAATTCAAAAAGACCCGTTTAGTTGAAATCGTGGTCCCTCACTAATTCAAAAAAGAGCCATATTAGTCCTCAAAAGGACTAAAATGGGTCCAATTTAAATTTTTTAGGGACCACGATAGACCTTTTTATTTTCTAAGGACTAAATCGGGCCTCGTAAAATTTTCTGAGGATCAAAATGAATATTTACTCTATTATAAATAAACATTTTCTTTTATAAATGTGTGACGTAGAAAACTCCCATGTGAACTCTAGTTTTTGTTTGTTTTTGTCTACCTTTCCTTAGGTATCTATTCCACCGAACCACTGTTTTCATTATTCCTCGAAGAATATCCGTGATGAGTATCACCGTACAATTAGAAAAATGAAAGCAATAATATCGCAGCATTGTCAAGTAATTAGTTGTGAAATCAAACTTAGCATATCTCGTACTAGAAGGAAATGAATGTAAAATATTTTTCAGACTCATTTCACTTTTGTTCGGTCCTAGAGAATCGTATTGTTATACCATATGGTATGTGTTCAGAGATATTATATGAATAGTATTTTCATTGGCTTATAATCAATATCTCCATCACTGCGCACAAGCAATAGGCTTATAGCCGAGACGTGGGTGTGTGCACAGTGTGGGCAGAAGTAGTAAATGAGTTCATAGTGTGTACCTATGGTTTTTAACCTCTTATTTATAAGGGTTACTTGTAGGGTTTGTGTAGATCTCCCAGTTATAGTAGGATTCAACTTCCTTTCTGTTGGGATAGAGATTCTATACTTAGCAGCCTTACTGTCTTATATTCTTAGGATAATTGGGTAGTTATCCTTTAAGAGATCCTTGGGTAGGTGGTTAGGATATGAAAATATTTCATAACAGTTGTCCCTCAACCCGGCAGTTCGGAAGCTCAGACTGCTGGGGTTCCTAAGTCTGATTGATAGGTCGACCTTACCGAGGTACTATGATCCTGCCTTGGGTCTGGTGCGACTACCTCTTCTTGGTTTAGCTTTTTATATTGGCTTCTTTTCTCTTGAAGTCTCTGAGTAGTGAGACAGTGTTTGCCTTTTTTTGACTTTGAGCTCGACTTCTCTTGTCGAGACTCTTTAGTTTTGACTAGGCTTATCGTCAGTCTTTTATATAGGTGTTCGCCTAAGTTTTAGGACGGCATTTTGTGCCTCCTTAATAATTAACCCGACTTTGCACTTTCTGGCTTTGAGTGTCGTAGTTCCAGATTTGGCTCGGTTTCGCATATCGAGATCTCTGTTATCATGGATTTGACATTTTGCAAAGGTGTATTGTACTTTAGGGAGCACAGATTTTTTTATTACGACTTCCCCCTTTTGGATTTGACTTGTTGGCTTCCTCTTTTTGGATTTGACTTGTTGCCTATATCTTAATTTTGGGAAGGTGTTTCGTGCCTTCTTGAACGATTAGTCCGGCTTCGAATACCATGACTTCTCTTATTTTGAAGGACTTGACTTCTTTTGCCATAGTCTTGGATTCTTGAAGGAGGAGTTTGCCTCCTCAATTTTAAGCCGGAATACGTATACCGTGGCTTTTGTTTTGATTGACTTGGCTTTTGCCTTGTCTACATTTTTGAAGGTGATATCTTTGCCTTTCTAATTTTAGCCCGGTCTTAACGTACTGTGGCTTTACTGTTGGACTAGACTTCTTTTTTCATATTTCGTTTGAGCCCGGTTTCGCATACAGTGGATTTCTGCTTTAAACAACGCTTCATTAGCGATGGATTTTTAATTTGAGGTTGGCCTGTTGGGCCGCAAACTTTGTCATTTGACTTTGTTGCCAAAATCTTGAATAGGAGTGCGACATCATATGCCGCCTCCTTTTTTCTTTTATCTCAAAATTGGGGTGTGATCCTTTTTTAGGATCACGATCTCTCCAATTCCATCTTTTTCTTTTCTTTTCTTTTTTCAGACGGGGTGTGATCCTTTTGCTAGGATTACATCTCTCCAATTTCGTCTTCATTTTAATCGCGGATTGGGGTGTGATCTTTTTGCTATAATCACATCTCTCCAATTCCGTCTTCATTTTTATCGCAAATTGGGGTGTGATCCTTTTGCTATGATCACATCTCTCTAATTCCGTCTTCACTGGGTTGATTTGAAGCTTAAGGCTGAGGCCGAGCTTTTAAACTTGAAGCCCTTAATTGGGCTGAGCTCAAGGCCGAGCTAATAAATTTGAAGCCCTTAACTGGGCTGAGTTAAAGCTCAAGGCTGAGGCCGAGCTTTAATATTGAAGCCCTTCAATGGGCTGAGTTGGAGCTCAAGGCCGAGGCCGATCTTTTAAACTTGAAGCTCTTCGTTGGGCTAAGGCCGAGGCCGAACTAATAAATTTGAAGCCTTTAACTGGGATGAGTTGAAGCTCAAGGCTGAGGCCGAGCTATTAAATTTGAAGCCCTTCTCTGGGCTAAATTGGAGCTCAAGGTTGAGGCCGAGCTATTAAACTTGAAGCCCTTCACTGGGCTGAGCTCAAGGCTGAGGCCGAGCTATTAAATTTGAAGCCCTTAGTTGGGCTAAGATGAAGCTCAAGGCTGATGCCGAGCTTTTAAATTCGTTGGACTGAGCTCAAGGCTGAGGCCGAGCTATTAAATTTAAGGCTCAAGGCTGATGCATGTAACAAATTTGAAGCTCAAGGCTCAAGGTTAAGAATATGTTATGAGATTTATTAAGAGAATGAAGCCTACTTTTTAAACCTAGCCACATTTTGTTTCATGCATGTGAAAGATAATAAAATAATGAGTAAATGATTACAAAAAAAAAATGAGTAAATACCATTTTCGGTTCTTAGCAAATTTCACGATGTCCGCTTTAGTCCCTAACAAATAAAAAGGTTATTCGTGGTCCCTAAGAAATTCAAAGTGGACCCATTTTAGTCCTTTTGAGGGACTAATGTGGATTTTTTTTTTAAATTTGTGAGGGACCACGATTTCAACTAAATTGGTCCATTTTGAATTTCTTAGAGACCACAAATAGCCTTTTTATTTGCTAGGGACTAAAGCGGGCATCGTGAAATTTGCTGAGGACCAAAAATAGTATTTACTCTAAAATAATTGTTTATCTCTCTTTTGAATGTGTATTCATTCTAGTAAACTATACACGACACAATTTGTAAAATTGCTCCTAAGGAAGAATTCATTGATTTTTTTTAAAGTAATTTATTCTATTTGTGTAAGTTTGATGAGGTGTTGGGGCCTTCATGAGGATGTGATGTTGATGTTGTTTACCTATATAAGAAGGCTGTGCCTGTAGCCTGTAGGGCATATGGGGAATTCTTATATTTGTTTGGTAGGTTATAGATGTTTGTAATGTCTATATGGTTCTATGACCATTTTAACTGAGTTGCACATTACATGATATATACTGCATTATATTATTTATAAAAATCGACTATTTTGTTATGATTACACTATTTTTATAATTATCATGCTGAAAAGTGAACTTGGGGGACTTATCATTCGAGAACTTTTAGTTTATTGAGATTCTCATTTCATGCCGTTTAGGGAAATATTTTTTAGGTGTTGATATTCATAAGATGAATGCGTCTCGAGGCAAGAGGCCGCATAAATATTTTAGCATGATATGCATTGATTTTATTTGATATGCCTATATCTACTTGAGACATGATTATTATTTATCAGACACATGCATGACTACTATAATAAAATCAAAATTGTAACTGCATGTTCCATTCTTGATTTTCAACCCATCTTTTAATTGGTTGAATCTTTTTCTTGCATTTAATTATTTCTTGGCATTTGTTCTTTTATAATTACTATCTCAATCAATTTCATAAAAACTTTTTCAATTAAACTAACTTTGGTAGAGTAATAAAAATAATACTAGGTAGATCAATCTTCGTATGAACAATATTTTACTCATCATTTTATTAGTTATACGATGTTTACATTTGCTGTGATCGCAACACCTATTCTATAAAGTTTTTCCGAGGATTGGATAGTTGTGAAATATTAATTAATAAAACTTTCTACACATGTTCGTAACGAAAAGTTGATTATTTTTTAATCAAGAAGTTTCTCAGTCTCACACCTTTCATCATGATGCTGAATTGCCTTCATTCAATTATTCTCTCCTAATCCTTAATAATTTGTACCCGTCAGTCCTGTGATACCGAAAGCCATTATGGCAATGTCATTGCAGCGTTTTACCTTCAGCATGATAATTCAATTTTTATGTTGTGGTGTGACTTTTTGATTTGCATGTATTTTTTTTTAATAAATATGAGACTTACCATTAATCAAGTTCCAACATAAGAATTAAATTATAATGTAACTTGAGAAAATCACATCCCACAAAAAAAGCGTCATTGCAACAAAACGAGGATTTTGCTCCTTAAAGGCATTAGACAATTTTTTATGGGTTTTGATATATATCTCGTGTTATAAACACATTTCAATATTCTTATCTATTTAAAATTAAAAATGTTATACAAAATTAAAAGATCATTGATAGAAGAAAATAATTCTTTTACTAGATGAGAATTATTTTTTTCCTTTTTTTACATGCTTTGGGAAAAATCATACACCCTCATCCTTCCAAAAATTAGAATAGCATGAATTAGACATACGCATACAATATATTTAGTAATTTGATGATTCTTATTTTCATAAGCAGTATTTAATTATTAATTAAGAACTTAACTATTAATTAAATAACCGCTAGGAGTTGATGTTACATATTAAAGCGGTAATTTTTTCCCCCAATTTTATTACCCTAATTACCTCTTTGGTCTGGCCTGAAAAGAATGTGGGATTACTCCTATGATTCTTAACCTTTTTAATTTGCAATACGTGGCAAACATACATGACTAGTGTTGCATGGCTAAGATACAAGATTCACAGATTAATATTATTTTAAAAAATGACATTATTTGAGAATTTCTTTTTTTAAATTTCATCAAAAGAATTATTGAACCGAGGTTTTGATCAAGAAAAATATAGTTTTTAATTTTGAAATCAATCACATTTGAAGTTAGGTTGCCCCCTCTTAACAGTGCATTTTTACAGGTTTAATATCACCCCTTAATCACTTCCAAGTTTTGCTTATGCCACATTATGTTAGTCAACACAAATATTGTTTAAGATTTGATTTTGTAACTCATATAGTTTTCGCAACACAAATAAGTGCCGCTCCTTTCTTTTTTAATGCTTGTTGCAGCCCCCGATGTTGGGATATTCAAGTGTGATGAGTCTCATATTGGTTAGTAATGGACTAAGTGAAGAGTATATAAGTGGAAGGGACCCATGAACCCAATGCCTTAAGGTTTTGGATTGATACATGGTGTCGGACCCACTTGATGTATTTGATCCACTTAGCTCATTGGTGGTGGCCTCCCGCCACGGGCTTCCTCTTGGACCCGCCTGACACTGGTATCAGAGCCGGGTTGGGCTTGAGCTAGCCTGATGATTGGCTAAGAGGCGAATCGAGTATTTTTCGCTTAGGGTACTTGGCTAAGGTGGAGCATACCATTGGTGGGTTTCACACTTGAGAGGAAGATTGTTGGGATATTCAAGTGTGATGAGTCCCACATTGGTTGGTAATGAGCTAAGTAAAGAGTATATAAGTGGAAGGGACCCATAAACCCAATGCCTTAAGGTTTTGGGTTGAGACATGGTGTCAGACCCACTTGGTGTATTTGATCCACTTAGCTCATTGGTGGTGGTCTCCCGCCATGGGCTTCCCCCTGAACCCACCTGACAGTGGTATCAGAGCCTGGTTTGGGCTCGAGCTAGCCTGGTTTGGCTAGGAGTCGGGTTGAGTACTTTGTGCTTGGGGTACTCGATTAAGGAGATCATATCAATGTTGGGTTTCACACTTGAGGGGGAGATTGTTGGAATATTCAAGTTTGATGAGTTTCACATTGGTTGATAATGGGCTAAGTGAAGAGTATATAAGTGAAAGGACCCATGAACCCAATGCCTTAAGGTTTTGGGTTGAGACATGGTGTCGGATCCACTTGCTACGGTTGGTGTAGCCTTAGCTCATTGGTGGTGGCCCCCCGCCACGAGCTTTCCCTTGGACCCGCCTGACACCCGAGTCGATCCAAAAAACCGATGAATTGATCATATAATTGTTCTGATATATTGGATTGATCATGTAATAGAAGCATTGCAATCCCGTTGATTTTTGTAAAAATTTGTTTGTTCTCATCAATTGATATTTTTCTTTTTTTCACTCACACACACTAATGATTTGTTTTTTGTTGAAATATTCGAGTGATTTGTTGCTTATTGAGTTACATAAGTTATGTACCTACAATACTAATTATTATCTTGGTTATGCAATATGCAGCGAATTTTGATTTGATTTATAGTTAGAGATATCGTTTACGGAACCTGAAGCACCGGTCACAAGTATTGTATGTTTGATTGATCTTTTGTTAGATAATGATGTGTAATTTATTATTTTTCATATTTAAATATTTGAAATTGATATCACTTTTTACAGGTATTTGAGTATATTTATAATTTTTTTAAGGGTTTGCTTTTTCTGTAGTTACTGCAGATAAATTATCTGCAGTAAGCCCAACACGATATCGTTTTCGGGCGAAAATTATGATGTCTTTGTAATTTTAGTTTATTTCAAGGTTATTATAGCCTTTATAATTATAATTTTCTAATCTTTCAATCTCAAAACGACGTCGTTTTGGAAATAAATGCAGGTAACTTATCTGCATTAACTGCAGAAATATTTTTCTATTTTTTAATATAAATTATAAATTTACATATACTTATCGAATCATGCGATTAAATCATTGGCCAATTGATTGAATAAGTAACCGGATCAAACATCGAGCTAGGCTTAATAAGATTGCTTGCATCCAATCACTAGCAACACCTAACGTGGTTAGATTAATTTATTGTGTTCAAAATCATTTATATTCAAAAGCTTAATGAAAGATTTTTTTTTTTTTAAAAATAAAAGTATTTTTTAGAGTCGCATTGGATGAGATATTTAAATACGTACTAAATTATTTATTAAGTTTTTTATTTAAATTATATTTTCAAACTGTTAAAAAGGTACTAAATTGTTTTAAAGGATATTTACTTTTTTGAAAAAATTATATAATTATAATAAATAAATTTAAACATTATTAATAAAAAAATATTTTTTCTCATAAAAAAAATGACAAACTTATGTGTCATTAATCAAAGCCAAAGGTGCCATTAACGTTAAATTTATTTAATAGCTAATTTGGCTCAATCATATATATATATATATATATATATAAATGGCTCAATCTATCTCATTATGAGTAGGTAGCAAAAAAATAATTGATGCATTGTAATTATGCAAACAATGGGGACGAACAACTGTTGCGAAGGGTTTGACAAATTGTTTGAATTTTGAAGATTGAATTCTTGGTGATTATGAAAACCAAAACGGAATGCAGTTCTATTCCTCACACTTGCAGGACTAGCGTTATGCTTTGATGAAATTCAATTAAAAACTATCCCTATTTAATTGAAAAGATGCACGTACTTGTTACAAAATTGTTTCACGAGACATACTTGATCTTGAATTGAGGCTAACATTTTCAAAGAAAAACTAAAAATTATACATGGCTGACTATAAGTATAGCTGGATCAGCTCGTCACTAACAACAGAAGGAGTAAGAACACCCAAATCCGTGAAAAGCAGAGTCAGAAATTGAGGAGGAGTGTAGTCCCGCGCAGACCTTTCAACCTCAACTTTGGATGGAATGGGTACACCGAAATCAATAGGGCGTAAGGCAGGGGCCAAATCCTTTTGGTCAAGAGGGTAAAAACGAGCAAACTGTAGAGTGACAGAAACGAGACATGTAACTATAGAACATACATTCCTAAATAACACTTGTAAAAAAGGATGTGTGCAAGCCAAAACGACGCCTGACATGCTAGAATAATTTCTGTAAGTTGCAATTATACCTTGTAGCTTTCAGCAGCGACATAAACAGGTTTATTCATACTGTGTGCAACCAATGCAATTTGATATGTCCCCATCATGTTAATTATGCCCCCACTTTCAACAACACCATCTGCACCCACAAAAACCATGTCCACCTCATCCATAGTGTATGCAACTGCAGAGTCTATTAGAAGTTTAACAGGAACATCGAGCTTGGCCAGCTCATTGGACAACCGCAATCCTGTTCGGTCTGGTCTTCCCTCTGCAAATTTACGGATACAAAGTTTGAATTCCACATCACAATGAAGATGCCAAAGACACAGACTTCACACAAGCGTTCAAAATGGGATTTGATCACGGGAAACTATGGGGACAAAAATTTGAACGCAAACTTCACAGGCAATAGCAACAAGCCAACAACCAAACTTGATCAAACTATATGGGATGTTTCTCTGGATCCATCAACGACATTGACTAACAAAAACCAAACTATCAGTAAAACTATTCAGACCAAGGTCTTTTTAATGGTTTCTTCTAAGGTTTTAAAATTAATAAGGCAATGAATTAAGAATAACAATTCCAACTCTCCTGCCTAAAGCTCGCAAGAGAACATTATAAAGAACATGTTTATTATATTATATTGAGGAAAGAAGGTCAATTACCCTTAAATTGAAGTTAAAAAATGACAAAGGTCCTACATTGTGATTTAGAACTAAATATGAATATGAGCATTTCATTACATTCGTGTGTGTAATCGAAGTAAGAGGTCAAAAACCTGTGCAGAAGACCCGAAATAGTTTTTTATTTTGCGCTGCCAACTTAAGAACTTCGAAGACAACTCTGGAAAAACCATGAACCAAAATTGTACACCCATCAAATATAAAATCTTGACTCAACATTGCTATAATTTTCCGAGCCTGCAAAATAAACAAATTAGGGCACCGGCGTGAGAAAATGAAATAAGATGGCAGTGACAGTGAGCAAGCAACTGATATTAGTTCCATGCCTTGTAGGAGATTTCCCCAAACTTCTCGGCACGTTCAATTAAGCGTGATTTAGCGGAATTGAAGTCTTCATATTCTAAAGCAGAAGTTCTTGTTACATATCGCATAAACAGATCACAGCCAGCTGTCAAAGAGATAGAGGTTGTATCCCACAACTGCAAAGCACATTCAAGTTAACAATCAATCAGGAAATTCAAGAATTCTATATATAAAGCATACCTGTACAAATAAAAATGTTGATCCCAAGCTCTAGTGAAACTAAAATGTGTGCACCAACAATATTATTGATATGATATTATATACTTGACCATGCATATAGAAATCGTAAAGCAATGCAAAATAGTGAAATTTAATTTTGACGAGGATGAAAAGAGTTAGAAAGAAGAAATAGAATTAATTACCTTGAGAGAATCAGAGGCGTTCTTGAGCTCAATTTCAAGCTGCATCATAGTGGTAGCCTGGCTGGACCTTATGACGGCGGCGAGGGCGCGAATGGCGGCGACGGCCTCGGCCAAATCGGGCTGTTTCCGCCAGTTATTAAACTCATCAATGACACTGAAGGGCTTATCAGGATCGGGGAAGTTGACCCTGAGTTGAGGTTCAGGGTCAGGGTTCTGTCCGATTGCAGCCTGAGCCTGGGCCAGCCAGTCGCTGGTGACAACGCCGTGGTGCGCCGCTCTCGTCTGATAGTAAGCCGAAATCATAGGGTTAGGGTTAGGGTTAGGGTTTGAGGATTCGGTTGTAGCCGTAGGCGGAGGAGGAGTGATGGACAGGGAGGAGTCGGGCCTCAAATCGGTGTCGTTCTGCTGCTGCTGCTGCCTGTCCAGGATGAATGATGCTGATCTCCACCACATTTTGTAAGATTATTTTTGGGATGGTGGGCACTTTATAAAGCTTGAGAACGCAGAGTTTTCTTTTCGATGCTAATTTGTCTAACAAGCTAGCAACCATCTTATTCGTATAACCCCCCCCCCCCCCCTAACTTATCTACTATTTGAATGCTCCGAGAGTTTCAAATACCCACTCTATTGCTTTGATCATCAAGAAAAGTCAACTGGACTAAACAAAAATCGAAATTGAAAAAAATAAAAATAAAATGTTCTCAATTGTAATTATTAAAAAATATAGTTAACCATCTCAATAGGAATCTTAAAAAACTTTTTATATGATATGATGTTAATTTTAAAAATGCAATTAAAATAAAACCTTGAAATGATGAAAACGCTATTAAAAATCCATCTGAACGACGTTGAAACAGAAAAAAATGACACTCGCACACGCTTATTTATTTTATCTTTGGGTTAATCCAAAAGATAAATACTTGAATCACATTCACAAAATTTGGCTTTGAAAATTTTATTCTTGCCCACCTTAACCCTCACATTGACAACTTGATTTTGTAAGAATTGTTTTGGAGTCTGCCTGAAGGTGGGAGAAAAGAATGGTAATAAATGCAGAAGAAGAAAGATGTGAGGGAAATGGGAACAAGTGAAAGCAAGTGTGTTTTTGGGGCCACCATCGTTGAAGAAGAAACAATCTTCTTTTTCACCTCACAAAACAGAGGATATCAGATAATCTAGGAAGAAAGAAAACAATATTGCTCAGCGAATATTAACTTCAAACTTTCCCAGTGAACTGCTAATCAAAATTTGAGTAATTTACGGCAAGTTATGTCATTATTGTATTCTAACACACGAAATTAAGTCATTAGAAGTAGGCCAAGGATTTAAATAATTTTGCACTATGCATAGGTTCAAATCTTCAGGTTCGATTATTAATAAAAAAAAAAAAAAAAACTTTTCAAGTTCTGTTTACGAGACATTTTGGAAAAGTTTAATTGTTCGTACGAGAACAAATAAAGAGCAGCGAGGAATGATGACTACGTCTGCAGAGTAATGCAAATATACCACCATTAATCATTCAAATATATTATGAAACTGAGTACAATTGTAGGTTGTAGCGAATGGCCAACTTCTTGGGATATTAACTTCATCTCTGGCTCTGGCTCTCACTTGTATTGTAGTGAATGGCCCTTTCTATAAGACTTGCTCAAATATGCTACAGTTACAATTGAGCATTCAGTTGCTTCCCAATATTCTTACATTTGACAATTAATGAGGGTGTAAGCTACAACAAGACCCATGATGAGAGAGAGATCTGTATTTGGCTCCACTACCATTGTCAAAACATCATCCCCAAAATCAACTCCACAACTTGATTTCTTTCTTCTTAACTGCTTATGAATATGAAAAGTATAAAGATATTAATTAGTATAAGAAAAGTTTATCTAACGTGAGAGGATGTGTAAGAAAGAAAGTTTTACCTCTGCAACTAGTATTCCGAACTGGTCAGATATTTTGCACGCTGACTTGCCAGTGCTGCTTTCTATCTTATGACTGTATGGTTGACTTTTGTCCGCTCCAAGTTTAACTTTGTAAGTTGAAATACGTCTAGCGATCCTGCAAGTTTTATAAACTCGAAAGCTTGGTCCTCTCTCTCTCTTCTGATTCCTTGTCCCTGGGGATCTGTAACCCTCCCAAAACCTGGACAGACTATATTGCTACAACAAGGAAAAACATCACATGCTGAATATTTAGTTTATTTTTTCTTTTTGTGAAAAACTCTTATATATCTTTGTCATAGAGTTATACAAAGTAGTTTACCTTTCTTAGTATGGTATACAAGGTATTGCCTTTTTGATCCATGAGATGAACTTCATCTATACACTTGCAGTTATAGTTATCAACGCGATACACAAGTTGGCCATCTGAGTCAAACACGGTGCAGCCCTTTCCATTTAGTACCAGAGACTTCATCCATAGGGTGAAAGTCTCTTGTTTGGAAGTGAAACTGCAACTGGTAGAGGAATGCAATGCTTGGGGATGAACTTTTCCCATTGTTCAAATTGTATATGCCCTACAACAAATCATTAGGGCTTTTTAAAAACTGAAAATTAGGCCTCCCTGACGTGATAATATTTAACCATATCTTTATTTAGTGGTTGGAGATGAAACAAATAAACAGAATAATTAATCAGATCAAACAAAAATTAGGAACTTGTCCCAGCAAATAGCAAATTGCAAAAATCAAAGATCTATTGTTATTATTTCTTTCTTTTTCATTTTGATTTCTTGACTTATTCTTAATAATTAAAGAAAGACGCCAAAAGTGCAACCATAAGCAGTTTAATACTAATTTTACAGAACTTTAGCACTTTATGACACTTAGCCCCATATTATATCGGGTTTTAAAATGTAACAAAGAGGAGAATTAAGTCAGGTCTCCCCACTTGATGGCCGATTATGAAGTGTGGATCGTCATATATACCATTCAACAGTTTCCTTGTATTACTAGCTGCGGAATGCGAAAGCTTCATTGTTCCATCCAATTTAATATTTTTTAGGAGGTTATATCCGGTTTCTCCATAGCCTCCACATGATCAGATTCTACATTCATGCATTTATTAACTGCAAACTGCATCATGGCCGGCCAAAATGACACAACAGGTCTTGTGATATGCTTATTAATTGGGTTTTGGAGATAAGGCAGTGTTTGTAGACGCAATTGGATTTGGGAAAGCGTGTTTCATACCATTGTGGATTGGCATATAACGTATCATCATTGTTTTTTTAATTACTTTTTGTTGCGCAGATCTATGCAATATCTCTTAGTGTTTGATTTTTCTTCGCAAACTGCTGTTCTCTATCCTCTGCATGAACAATCTCCTTGTGTCTGGTTAGTGGTAAATCTTTCAGACTATCTCTCAAGGGAATATGACTGATGTGTGAGTACTCTCTCACTATATGTGGGCACTCTCTCATTATCATGGAGATAACCTTATATCAATCTCTGTAACCACCCAAGTGAAGACCTAGAGAGACTGATGATATATGAGTTCCAATTAACGCTAACCCTAAACTGAATGAGCTTTAAGTTTCTTGGGCTCTTTTTACGTACTAGGCTCGACTAGCCTTTAGTGAAAAAGCAAAATCCAATAGTGTTATCTTATGTCACCCGTTTTTGAATTTGGACACTTTTGCTTTCTGTAACATCCCAAACGCTGACGAGGGCGGGGAGTGATCGCCGGTGCAAAGAGGCACGGACAAGGAGCGGCTCCTGACAGGCTTCCAGCGGGGGGTTACATGCATGAATGAATTGAATCGACACCCGAAAGAGAGGGATTCCAAAGAATGTGCAGGTATGAGACTGCACAGTTTATGATAGCTTATAAGAATTAATTGGTACTACCTATACTAACAAGATGCATCTTCTTTTCGGTAGCCCGGAACGGAAGAACTCCATAGTTAAGCGTGCTTGACTTGGAGCAATTCTGGGATGGGTGACCTCCTGGGAAGTTTTCTTAGGAAGTGTGCGAGTGAGGAAAAAGCACACTGAAAAGTCTCATATTAGTATGTGGGGATAGTCATTGATTTTTGAAGCGGCAATGCGTTACAAGTGGTATCAGAGCAGGGCCTCTCTTCCAGACGGTGTGGTTCGAGGACGAACCAGGCGGAAGCTGGTGGGCATGTAACATCCCAAGCGCTGACGAGGGCGGGGAGTGATCGCCGGTGCAAAGAGGCACGGACAAGGAGCGGCTCCTGACAGGCTTCCAGCGGGGGGTTACATGCATGAATGAATTGAATCGACACCCGAAAGAGAGGGATTCTAAAGACTGTGCAGGTATGAGACTGCACAGTTTAGGATAGCTTATAAGAATTAATTGGTACTACCTATACTAACAAGATGTATTTTCTTTTCGGTAGCCTGGAACGGAAGAACACAGAAGAACTCCACAGTTAAGCGTGCTTGACTTGGAGCAATTCTGGGATGGGTGACCTCCTGGGAAGTTTTTTTGAAAAGTGTGCGAGTGAGGAAAAAGCACACTGAAAAATCTCGTGTTAGTATGTGGGGATAGTCATTGATTCTTGAAGCGGCCAGGCATTACACTTTCCTTCCCCTTTTTAAAATGCCAAGCAAAGTTATGTATCAATTGTCTTTGATAATTGATAGATTCAGTGTCCAATTACTCCTAAGTCCTAACTCCAAAATAATCAATATTTTTCTGTCTTTTTGTATACAGTTTTGCAAAATTAGACAATTTGTAGCATGATACAAATGATTTATTTTAACAATGTCCTAAAAGGTAACATTTTGTAATGGCATAGCTTTCGCTGTGCATACGAGATTAAATGATAATTGTAAACATTCAAAGAGATTTGATTTCAATAATAAAGTTAAGTAACCTCCCTTTTTTGGATGGTTCTTTTCCCACTTTTTTTACATGGTGGTTCTTTTGGTTTGTTGTAATTTTGTTAAGGAGAAATTATCAATTATTTTGTAGAAAATACCACAAAAAAGGCTGTCAGAAGCTGAAGGAGGTTTGTCTAGGGTAATAATATTTGATGACCCCTGGATGAAATCTTTATACAAAAGCTTAAACTTCTCACGCTTGCTCTTGAATGTTTCAAAATTGAAGTAATTGCCATAGTCTGCTTGGCTTTAGATGCTGTTAGTCTATTATATTTAAGGGATTAAAAAAGAAAGTTCCTTGTGTCTTGGTCTGTAGAAATTCACAACATGATGATTTAAGTTTGTGATGGTAGCCTTAAAAAAGCCATACATGATGTGTAACCAATATTACTTTACAAAACCATTTCAAGAATTATTTAATAAATCCAACAATGAAGGTCCACCTTGTAAATTGTTAGGTGTAATATTTGCATTGTTTAACACCTATTTTTGGCTGCCTAGTGGACTGTAATTGAGCTAATATGCAGTTGGAAAGGTCCAAAAAGTGTGTAAAATACCATTAAGGTGTTTAGAGAAACTTGTGATTTTTCTCACATTTTTTCTGATTTGTCAACATAGGAAGGCATAAGTGTGCACAATGGGCTGATGTGCCAAATTGAGGACCGTCAAATGCATTTATGATCGGATGGACATCAGAGTTTTTAGTATACTAAGATCTTTTAGTTTAGAGTTAGTGAGTTAGAGTTTTTAGTTTTAGCTTTCACCAATTTTATCAGTTTTACAGTACATTAGTTTCGTAGTTCTTGAAAACGCAAGCACAAGAAAGAAGACACTCTTGAAGGGATTCAAGAAGATTGGATTATCTTGTGTATTTTGAGATTTAAACACTCTTTAGCTAAGTTTTTTTTTTACTGAACATTTTGTTTTGAGGATTTCTGTTTACTTTTCTTTTTGAAATGTTCAATGCATGTTAATTTCAAGTTCAGATTTTCTTTTTGATTTACTGTAGCTATGGCTTTCTAAGTTCCTAGCTGGGGATCTAAAAGATTGGAGAATACCCTTTATTTTAGAATAGTGCTATCCATGATTCTTGTAGTTTGATTAACAAGACTATTAGCTTCAAGAACTTGTATTCCAGTTGCAATATCGTCTTTTTCCCGGCCCTTCCTTGATTGATGTCTTTTTCTTCCTTTGCTGATGTCCATTTTAACATCATCTTTTTACGGCTTTTTGACCTTAGTAGTGTCATTTTCATAAGGTTTTACCAGAATAATTTCTTGGTCAAACATATTATCTATATAATGCATAACGACGCGGTACTGTGAGAATCACTTTAGGACGTGACACTTTAGCAACCGCGTCCTTTGCATTTGTTCCTGACCACTGGAACGTGATACCCTGGCAATCACGTCCTATTCCCAAGACCTGGAACGTGATACCCTGGCAATCACGTCATATTCCCAAGACGCGGTACCCTCTCAGCCACATGTCAGTGGGTCCCATCCCAAAAAGAATTCAACGGGAAGCGGTAGTATATAAGCCGCGTTCCAGGTTACAAGTCAAGTCGGAGTCAAGCAGATATATATATTTCACTTAAAATTTAGACATATTGATATATTCACGGTAAAAGAGTTCAAAAAATCCAATAAAAGCAACAAGTCATTTTCGTACAAAATGATTTTTATAGTTGCTAGCAATTTATTCTTTACTGGTTAGATGACTAACTCTTAAACCAGAGAATAATTAATTTAGAAATTTACTAACAATAAAATTATAATTATTATTATAATTTTAAGGTGTTGGATGAAGGTCTTTATAATAGTTTATATTATTCACTTACACACTCACTCGTACAAAAGCCCTTTGGGCTTGAAGTATGAATTTTGCATAGATTCTATTTTTTGTTTTGTTTACCTTAATATAAATCATTAAAAAATTTGGATTGAATTGTTTCTTTCACATATTGGAAATCGGGAAAGCAGACCAAACACGAAACAGGGGTATAAGATTGGGTACTATTGGATTTATTAGATTTTTGTACTCTCTTACAATGAATATATCAATATGCCTAAATTTTAGGTGAAACATATATATCTGTTTGGCTTTGACTTGACTTGTAACCTGGAACGCGGCTTATACACTACCGCTTCTTGTTGAATTCTTTTTGGGATGGGACCCACTGACATGTGGCTGAGAGCGTACCGCGTCTTGGGAATAGGACGTGATTGTCAGGATATCATGTTCCAGTGGTCTTGGGAATAGGACGTGATTGCCAGGGTATCACGTTCCAGTGGTCAAGAACAAATGCAAAGGACGCGGTTGCTAAAGTGTCACGTCCTAAAGTGATTCCCACAGTACCGCGTCGTTATGCATTATATAGGTAATATGTTTGACCAAGAAATTATTCCGGTGAAACTTTATGAAAATGACACTACTAAGGTCAAAAAGCCTCTTTTTACCAACTCTTGAAACTGATGGTCATTCCAATTGATTTGCTGTCGATTTCTCCGACTTATATTCAGTGAAGCTTCGTTTTAGTTTTCTTTGTTCTCAAGATGAAGTGACCTTGGACATTTTTTTTCATGATTCTATAATTGGGAAATTAGATTTTGTGATGTTTTGTTAATTGAAACCTTCAAAGGTTAGGGATAACCTGAAGTGAAAATTCATCATTAGACAGGAAAAATCTAATTTAATACCTTAGGAAAGGATTTAATTGGGTTTAGACAACTGGAATTGGAAAATTGCAGTAAGGTGCTATAGACGCTAAATTTCTGTGAGAAAAGTGCAATAATATGTAAAACGCAAGGATGCAATTTGTTAAAGGAAAATCCATGAATTTAGAGTCTCGGGATTTTATTACTTAATAATTGTTGAATGGATATAACAGTTACTTTACTGAATTAAAAGTTGATTTTGATTTCTTGCAATTCAAGAAAGATTAGAATGGGATTGATAAAGAAACAAAAACAACTATTCCCAGATAACGATCTTTATCTTGTTTTTAGATACCTATATATACTGCTACTGTGATTGTTAGCGCAAGACTTAGCAATCTAATTTTCTGTGTTGAGAAGAAATTTTAAATCCTAACATAAATGAATCACATTATCCAAACTTAGTCATTCTTTATTTCATTTATGTCCATGCTGCCAGAGTCTCACTTCTGTTTCCCAACTTTGGAACAGTTCAGTGAACAAGGAAACAACTTTTTTTCGACCTTTGGTTAAAGTAAATATTATAACCTTACATGTGTTCAAATATAGAATGATATAGACAGTGCCTGGTCAGATAACTTGGCCTCATTGATTTTGTTTCCTTTTTTCTCAGAATCAGAATTTTTTTTTCTTGCTCATGAAAACCCCATATCATTTCTTTCTATGAATTTGTTTCCCTTTCATACTTTAAAGTGGGTGATTTTCTTTCTCCTCCTTCTTTTTGGGATGTTTATTTTTTAATTCTTATTTTTCCCTAATCAAGGTGTGGGGTCTGTGGAGCAGTGACCACAGCAGCGTAGTGAACTGTAACTACGGAAGATCATTCTTAAAATCTTGGACGTTAGCTTCATGAATTTATTTATAGCTTTTCTCATAAGGCATTTATTTGCCGTCACATATCCTCTCTTCTGCTTTTAGCAATTGTCTTTTTCCTAAAACGACGAGTTTGTAATGATGCAACTGCATGACTTTAGTATCATGATATATGTGCTTTTAGATCACAAATGCATACAGACAATTTTATTGCTTTGTGATTAGGAAGTAGTCATCGTTTTCCTTTCTTTTTCTATCAGATAATATAATAATACTAACAACTGGTTGAAAAGAAAAGGCGATTATGAAAAGCATTGCCAATATGAGCCTGTACAACTTGCCAGAAATATGTGCTTCAGGAACAAACCCACTGCACATGTGCACTATGATTCACCATCCTTTCTGATACATAGTACTAACTGTTGCTGGGTGAGGGTGACAATAACAGATTCAGGTGATTAGTAGAAAGAGTTAAAACCATTGCAGTTTAAGTCCTCTTGCAGACAAACGTCTTCAACTGCATCATTGAGTTCTTCTCCTTTAACAATCTGAAGCCAACTTTGTCGAAGAAGAAGATTCGTGACTTGGGCATCTCTCAACCCAGTACAACCTCTGTGAATCAGATATAAGTATAAAAAGTACAAATTTGGAGTCAAATACCTTTGCTTTTTTGGGTGATGTTAACTTGTTAAATACAAGATTGGGTAGGATCCTTTACCTTGGATTATAGGTTCGCTTTGAAATTCTTTGAAAACAAGGCCCTTCATCATACCCTTCACAAATTATTTCTCCCCGCTCATCTTGGTAGCAGACTATGCCCTGAGATTTATCCTCATAGACCTGTTTATGAAGAGACCATATAGACATCAATTAACCAAAATCAACCACATGGGACTTGTTAAGGGTACGTTTCTTCTGCTTGGATAAGGAGTAAACATCAAAGAAAAACTAGAATCTAAAAATGTACCAGTGGAGCATAGAAAAAGAAAGAAAGAAAGAAAGAAGATATTGACCTTGTTCTTGTTCTTGATTGATGCTGTGATCCTCAGTATTGATGCCTTTCTCAGTGGGACAGAGCTGCGTTTTGAAATGAATTCTTTGTTTGGATAATTGAGAAATGATCCATATTTCTGAATGGGGATTTGGGTGGAAGAAGTACAGTTAACAGCCATCAATCTAATTCTCCAAGAAGAATAACATTGGGGTTGGATGGACTCTGATTATATAATAATGGAATAATGATATCATCACATGATTAATTACTTTCTTATTAATGGGAAGCATTGGTTTCGTCTGCTTAAACTTAAATCATCTAATAAATTCAATTATTGATGGCTCGTGTCTTATCAATATCATGTTGCATTAAAATATGAATAGAGTCATGTAGGGCCAGGTTAGCTTATCCCTTAGGCCTTACCTTTTGTTGCCGGTGATCTCCAAGTCATACTTTTTGGTTAATGCTTCATAGTGCTTCTCTCTAATTAATTAGTTGGTCGGTCTATTCACCATTTCACTATGACTCGGTATTAATCATATTGTTATTTGTTTCATTCATGCTAATGTTTAGTGGGTATGAATTATGATATAAGTGGTATAAAATGTAAGAAATAATATAACTAAACAAGCTTATGAATAAGTCCAACATGATCTTAAGAAAATCCCAAATCAAATTTGTTTAAAGAAAATGCTAAAGAAAAGTTAGAGAGATCCACAAATGCAACGTTTTATCATATTTTCCTTTTCATGTTATCATCATTCGGGATGTGCAATCAACTATAAAAAAGGCTCACCGACCAGAACAATTTGTCAAAGGAACAATATGTGGCTATATTTATTACTACAGTATCAAAAGATGTACACATTCATTTAATTATTATTATTATTATTCTTATTTTTTTTATAGAAAATGCGCAAAATCAGTTTGACTTAAAATTACATGAATTATTTACACGAGCCGTCAAGATGTCACCGATAAGATTACATGAATTCTTTATGTAACTAATGATGGTTTAAATAAAGGGTCAGCTATATATGGCTAAGAGTTTGGTCCATATATTCTAAGAGTGTGGATTCAAACCTCGTTGGTCGATGTGAGAATTTTATTGGTGGGTGATATATGTAATTCCTCCTAGAAATTTTCAACGGGATTGAGGTCTTCTCTGACTCTAGTAGAATACCGGTGTCTAACTCCACTTAAACTTTTTGTTATACAAGAAAATAAAAATAAAGGGTCAGGTCTAAATAAAGATTTTCAAAAGTTTTATGATTTTGCTGAATATAATTTAGGAGTAGCAACCTCAGGTCAAATCAATTGACTTTCTAACTTATAGAAACAAATCAATATTAGAATATTACTTTTGAAAGACGTACCTAAATTATTATAAAATTAAGATGGAAGTTGAGAACACAAAAAATGCAATATGTTTAAATTTTGCGGTGTTTAAAAATATGATCATGATTTTATTTTATTTACTCATGATCTAGGTATAATATAGGCCTAACCAGGGCTCAATAAATACATGAAAGTCCAAGCTCATATAGGACCTAGAATAAAGGCATAAAGGGTGGGCACAGACACGATAACCCTGTCGCGGTACACCAGCGCGATAACCATATCGCGGCACACCAGCACGATGACCCTATCGCGTTCTACACGGGGCAATACCTCCTCATGACATTCAGGATGTACTTGATCCCCACGTAACAGGATACCTTCTACAGACAGTAAACTTAAGGGCCAAGGCAACACCACCGCGCCCTCACACCAGTAAACTACGGACAACTCCAGCTCGCTATGACTCTACTACTAGACACCATGGCGGCAAGCTCCTCAACATTTAAACACTGACAGCCACACTACGTTGGTACCAAAGAACATTGCCTTCACCATGAAGAAAGGCATCCTACAAGCATACATCTTGACTACTATATAAACATACGTTGTACCACCAATGTACGATCATCCTTTACTTTAACAATATAAACACTTGCCTATGATACTGACTTAAACATCGGAGTGTCTTTGCAGGTACCCCCATCTGGAGCAATGTGAAGGACGAAGGACGAAGAACTCAGGCTCATCCCCTAATAGCAATACCAGGCCCAGGCCAGTAACCTCCCAAAAAGTCTCAATCGTGTGTGATTTGGGCTTAATACGCATTGAGTCATCTCAACCGTATTTTGTCCGATCAACTCAATTAAGCATAAATATATGACTTTAGGTGGTGTTTGGTTTATGGTTTTTGGAAACTTTCCTATGCAAATGAAGCAAGCATTTCAGTTTGCCCTTGTTTGGTTCAACATATTTACTCAAAATTCCCATCTATCTAATTTACATTGCTTTTTCAATTTTTCCAATTTGCATAGGAATTGGCACTGTTTAAAAAGACAAAAGGTAGGTGGTTTTATTTGGAAAGCAGGCTAAATCACTGTGCATAAAATTTTTTGCAGACCGTTATATCCTTCTGATAATTAACTATGCTTTCTTTCAACTGCAGGATGAACTGATGTGGGCTGCAACGTGGCTATACTTTCCTACGAGACAATCTATGTATAAGAAGTACATACAAGAAGATGTCATAAGTGCTAGTGTGGCAGAATTCAGTTGGGACCTTAAATAATGGGGTTGATTTAAATGTAAAAAACACATAGATTAAAAAAATAAAAATAAAAAAATAAAAATAAAACGGGGTTATTTTCGTAAAAACAACTTTTATTCCCATCTATATTTTACTTATACCCAAACATAGACTTTATAAAAGTTACCCAATTTTTCCATCAAAATTTTATCCAACCAAACAACTTTTTTTACATTTTCCTATCAAACTCACATTCCAACTATTTCCCTAGTAATCACATTTTCCTATTATTCATAAAATTTTCTCCTCAACCAAACGCCCCCTTAGTGCTTAATAAATAACAAACCTACATAAAAGTTTGCTTTTATATAACAAATTAAAATTTAGTTAAAATTCTTAATCTATTCTTCCTTAAATAATTATAGTTGTCTTGGTTAACTTAATTTCTTTAATTTATATTTTTTATAATTTAATAAACCTGACTTTTTTTTTTTTTTTTTTGATAAAACAAACATGAGCCGTTCTTATAGTATTCTTTATGAGCTTCAATTATTTAGCACTTGGACAGTTGGACCGTAGAAAAACCTGGCTGGAAGGATGGGGCCAATGTTATTAAACCCGGACCGGTGATCGATTCGGTCGGGGTACCGGGTCAGTGGGTCACTGGTTCAACTGTATGAACCGGATATGTATATAAATTTATATTTTATACGTAATTATATAATATATATTTTAAATGGTGCTAGAGAACCAAGAAACAAATGTAGCTTAGTGGTAAATGCTACAATTTATATCTTCACAACAAGAGTTCGATTCCCACTAGATACAATTTTTAAAAAATTCTATTAAATGATATGTTATATATATTAATTGGTGCATATTAAACAATAAACTAAGTTAGCCTAGTGGTAAGCTTTTGTTAGGCCTCTTCACGAGACTTGAGTTCGAGTCCCCGCGGCTGCAATATTGAAAATTATGGTTGGATGGGTCGGTTCCCGGTCCGACTGGCCCGGTCGGGCAGGTTTTATCAACACTGGGATGGGCCCATTTTCTGCCACGCTTATTTGGACACAGTTTGTGATTGTATCGGCCTATCCCGTTAGTTTTTTTTTCATGATCTTATCCGATCCTACCATGTTCCCTACACAGAGAAAAGGATACCTCATCTCGTATAACAGTATCTATAAGACAACTCCCGTCCCCACAAAAAGAAAAGTACCTACAGCAAAACAGGGAAAAATAATAATTAATACTCTACAGCTAGAATCCAGAGGTTATCTTGAACTTAAAACTTAATAGGTGTTTAAAAGGGCGTTTGGTTCAGGAGAAATTTTTATAGAAAAATGTAATTACTAAGAATCTGTAGAAAAAGTAAGATATATAGAAAAATTTAAAAAATGTTGTTTGGTTGGACAAAATTTTATCGGAAAAATTGAGTAAAATTTCTGAATGTGTGTTTGGTTGAAGATAAAATATTGATGGATAAATTTAGTAAAATTACAAAATAACCCTTTTATAAATAACCTCTTATTTTTAAAACTTATTGAACACTCATTCACATTTTGAGGGGTAAATTCGTCACTGAATTATACCACTTTTTGACTTCTTCGGATTTCAGACAAAATACGACCTTCGAAGAAGCAATCTTTAATCGTGCTTTTCAGAAAATTCACATGCAATTGTCGAAACATGGGGAACAACGAAACATGGGTAAATTTCATGAATCCAGTGAACCAAAGGTGGAATTATGACAATTCACGAATCACTTCCCTAGAAAACTTTATCAAACTCCCGAAACAAACGCCCCCTAACAGTTTAAAAATAAAGGGAATTGTTTTTCTTATTTTGCATGAGATAAAAGTAATTTTTTTACACTTATACAAGAAAGAGAGAGGAGAGAAAATAGGAAAAAAATTAAAGTGGATCCTACATAAAATTTATATGTGTAAGAAGATTGTTTTATCTTATGTAACATAAGAAAAACAATCCCCTAAGATAAATTAATTTGGTTTTGGTTTTATTTAAATTAAATCTATTCACATACAATTATAGTATTTGGAACTCTCTTAACCCAATAATAAAGGATTGTTTTGGGTAATTTTAAAAAAAAAAAAAAAAAAGAATTATTTTGGGTCCGAAGTACACGACAATGCAATATATACTTCAATTTGTTTCAGTTCTCTTAATTCCTAAATTTGATTTGTTAACGAAACAAAAAATTATGAGGTTGTGCAAATTTTTTAAAAAGACTTTTATGAAGTAATTAAGGAGCCACCAAATGGCGCACGTTCAATTTTATGAAACTGACTCGACCATCAAATGCTAAATAAAAAAATAAAAGAAAACTATGCCATTCGACAGAAATTAAGCCACCTGTTGTATGTGTATACAGTTTTCATAAAATCTATTTCGTATCAATTAATATTTCTTCTGTAAAGTAAAATATATAATAAAAGTAAGAGATTCACATCTATCATGTCACATGGCACAAAAAAGTTTCCTACACACACAATATTTTGTGGGGATCGCACTTTTTAAAACAAAATAAAAAATAAAAAAATTAAGGCACGCAAAACGAATCTCTATAACATTACACAATTACTTTTCGAGCATCAATGCTTTGCTTGAACCTTGAAGAGCAATTTAGTGGCTCAACTAAAGATTATGGGATTAAAACTTCTATCACTCATTGAACAAAATGGGAACCCTTTATCTGTTTGTTATGTATATGTTGCTTTGACCACCCTGCTGTGACAAAAATCTCTTATATCGCAGGATGCCCCACTGACTTTTTAAGCGGCTCAGCATATAAATTTTACATTGCAATTCACTTTCAAATTCATTTGGAGTTCAGTCTTTCGGTATATCCCTTATGAAAAGGCAACAAAGAAACGGTATTCAATTATAATATGTGATTCAAAGCAAGTTTTGCAGCCAGTTAATATAGGCTCGAAGTGTATGGCTTGACACACTTGAAGTTAGATTCCTAATCATCCTTATGGCACCCCGCCATCATTGAACTTTCAACTTTCCAAAAACAACATTCCCGTCAATCCCTTTCAAAACGCAGTCACATACACAAGGGAAAAAAGGTCTTCTCTTGTGCAGGTCCCGTGTTTGTATCTTTGATGTCTCTATTGAATGATGTATCTGTTGATGTATCTATTGAATGATGTATCTATTGAATTTTGTTTTCAATATTCTTTCCTAACCGAGCTTATAGTAGAGGATAATTTTTTTTATCAGAGAAACACAATTAATAAAGATTTGATGAAAAAATGAATTTGACAGGAAAGTTCAAAAAAAGTTGTTTGGTTGACCTAGATTTTATTAGGAAAATTGGGTTAAATTTATTGAGTCTATATTTGGTTGGAAGTAAGAAATTGATAGGAAAATAACTTCAAATTACAAAATAACCCTTATATTTGAATCACAAACGTTGTTGCCTAACAAAGTAGAGGGTATTTCTGGCATCTTTGTGATCCTCTTTCTCCCATTAGCCTCCCATTAGCCTAGAGAACTTCAAATATCACCTTGCAAGAGGTATTATGGAACAATGTTTTTGAACCAATTTTTCACAGAAATATAAATGGGTGGGCAAAAATGTCCCCTAACAAAATTTTTCAAATATTTCTACCAAACAAGGACTTCCAGAGAGTCCAATTTGAGATGTATGACTAACTTCAAATAAAATCCGAATGAAACAACTTGTAAGTGAGCTCCCGAGAAAGTCTCGATGGAGTCCAAAACCTTTGTAACGAATATTTTTACTAATTAGATAAATTACCATCCGCAATAATTGGGTTGATATTATATCTACTTCTAAAATCTTAAGGCAGCGAGTCTACGAGTCTTTTCCTCTTATATAATTCTCATTTAGTCAATTTTTAAATAATACGAAACTTTTCGCTCATACTTGAATTTAATTTCCAACAAAATTATTATCCCTACTTTTAATATTGTTTCTCACTACATCTTATATGAAAAAAGGAAAATAAAAAATTGTGTACCTTTTATTTTTTTTGAAAATGTAAAAAATTTGATAAAAATAGTGGGTTAATAATATACGGAATCTAAAATAGTGATAAGTGAAGTGCATTTTTAAGAAAGAATATTAAAAAAAAAATCTAAAATAAGTTTTCTTCAAAATAAATAAATATGTATTTATGTTAAGATCGTCATAAAATTTATTAAATTAAAGATAAATACATCATTACCCGTTAATTTTAAAAGCTAATTCGTTAGGTGTTGACTCGAGAAGGTAGAAAGGAGGAATCGGAATTCACGACAGAAACGCATCCACAAGAAGCTTCGCAAATAAACCAACGGCTAATAGTCTAATAATATAATATAATTTTTTATATTTAATTTCTTTCTGCTGCTTTCCATTTGAATGTTTGATGTATTATTACCAAGCCGCGCGCGCACGCTCAGTGAGCTAATAGTCTAATAATATAATTTATTTTGATTTTGATATTTTTTGTTAAATGAAGTCCTATGTTGGTCCCCCCGAGCTGCCTATTATTTTCATGATGCATGCTCTATTTCGTGTTCTTCCACATAGGAACACGTGGTGTCAGATACGCATACACATACACATACACAAACACAGTGGTTTGAACTTGGAAGAGAGTGAGCGGTTCCTTGTTGTGATTTGGGTCATTTTATTATTGTACTTTAGAGTTAGATCCTCCTCCCTCCTTCCGTCTGTCTAGTCAAAGCTTTTTCCTTGTTCAGTATGCTCTTCCCCTTTCTCGTGAGTCCCTTTCTCATCACCCAACCCACTGTTTTATAACATTAACATATGAAACTAATGCAGACATCCGAACCGAACCACAGGGCTAAGGCTAAGGCTAAGACAGGCTAGGCTTCACTACACCCTATAGTAATACAGTATACACCACACTCCATTTTTCTCCCAAATCATAAGCTCATGGATCACAAATTATTTCAAGCTCCTTCTTCATTGTATGGCAAAAGCAAAGACAACCCATTTGCAGACACCTTCCCTGACCCACTTTGCAAGCTCAATCTAAGGGAGACCTCTGAATTTGTCAATTCCTTTACATTGTCAAATGGTAATACGGATAATATTGAGGTTTCAGCTCACAGGAGAAGAGAAGGAAGCAACTCTGTCACGCACAAGAGACCAGAGGCTCCATGCACCCCTGGTAGACCCGTTTTCAGCTTCGCCGGTACTGTTGGAAATCTTGCAAGAAAGACCTTCCCTTCGAAATGGGACGATGCAGAGAAATGGCTCATGAGCACCTCCTGCCATGACTCCCCAGCTCATACTGTAAATCTATCTGAGTCCTCAAATATCAGCAGCCACTGTGATAACTTTAACCAGCAAATGGACGATTTTGCCGAGAAATCGAGGGTCACACAGGATAGGGTGTCGAAAGCTGTCCCAAACTTTCAAGGGTCTGCATCTTTGGACCACCATAACCATAACACTGTCCATGCTTTTAATAGGATCTCATGCTCCACAGACATAGTACTAAAAGGTGGTGTATATCACCATCTTTACTTCAGAACTCGACCTTGCTCTTGTTTGCCTTACCTTTATGTTCATCATTATCATTCTGTCTCTATTCTCCTTTGTCTTTACTTTGTTTTAAACTCTTGCTTATTTGGAATATTTAAAATATAAGAATTCTTGTATGAGTACTGTTTAGAATGATAATAATTTGAGAATTATATTTCATGATTTGTGAATGCTATTAATTCTGATACTGATAGGATCTGAAAACATTTTCTTTCAAATGTTTTTTTTTAATAAAAAAATTTAAATTTGAAGTGTTCCAGATATAAGTTAAAGGCCTTCTATCTTTAATTGACTTAAATAACATTATTTGGTTGAGTTGGTTCTCTTAAACCCAAAATTGTGTGTGGGTTGAAGATTCAAAATTTTCTTGTGGTGTTCCAAGCTGCTAAGCATAATGATAACTATTACTCTACACTTGCAACTTCTACAGGAGCTGATATTCTCTGTATAAAGTGAATAAAACCAAAATTCCGCAACCTTTAGCAGCTGCATTTGCAATTGAATGGTATAATTCTACTAATAATATTAACAACCCGTTGACAGATAGTGAATTTCATTTACAATGCAGATAAGTTCACAGACAGCATAGAGCCCATTTTCCCGAATTTGAGATATTCAGAGTCAACAAAAGAAGGGTTTTTGTTTAGAAACCCAGGTGGCGAGGCAATGAAAGATGCTTGCACAGAAGTGATACGTAAGGATGTTGGTACGGAGATGACTCCTCTTGGGAGTTCCACAACTTCAAGATGCCACACACCATTCAAGAGTTCATCCCCTGCTCGCCACAACACTCCTGCAAGTAGGTCAGGACCATTGTCCTTGGCAAACCACAATAACACTGCCTGCACCATCGACGTTATTCGGCTGGAGGAGTGCCATTTTGCTAAATTGCAACTAGGAACACAATATGATTCGGTCACGTCACATTGGAGCTCAAGGGAAGAGGAAGAAGAGGAAACATCAAAGAGCTTGAGACATAATGCTAGCCTGAAAGCTGATTCAGACTGCAGGGCTGGTGCTGCTACCTGGGAAGAAGAGGAAAATACCAAATGCTGTCTCAGGTAAATAAACCTTAAACTCGTAAGATATTGTAGTTTCATTTGATGTTTATGGCAGGACTAAGTTGTAATCTGAGTTGTAGGTATCAGAGAGAAGAAGCAAATATTCGAGCTTGGGTAGATCTCCAAAGTGCTAAAGCAGAAGCCCGATCTAGAAAGCTTGAGGTACTTTATCACTAATCTTTTTCTTATGAATCATGGTTAGTTTGCGATGGTTTGTATTCAACCAATCGTCAACAATTTCTGTGGAAACCGTCAATAGTTTGCTATGGAAAGTTTTTCTTAACCCTTCCCTCCATTTGTTCACCAAATCATTAAAGTTCAAACCTCTTATTCTCTAAATTAAATTGATTTTCAGTACAAGTTACGCCTGCAATTTATCTAATCCGGAGATAAAGTATGCTTAATATTTTTCAATAAGTTAAACATGAAAATGAAGTTTTCCTATTGGTTGATTTACTTGCTCCATTTTCTTCGCTTTCATTTTCTTGTTCCTTGTTATTAGCATTGAAAATAATAATTTGCAAGTACAAATTATCCTTTGTAGAACCATAGTTTTTATGCATGCAGATGCAAGCAGTTCTTAGTCCAGATTGCTGTGTCATGCAGTGCAAGCGGTGTAGCCTGCTGTGTGAACATATAGAAACCCGGGATGGTTTGATTTAAATACTGTACATATATACAAGTTGATACATAAGCTGTTGGTTTGAACTTTTGACTACAAACCAAAGTGCATTGCCAGGCAGCATGTTGTTTGCCTATCTCCTCGAGCCAACCCCACCAGATCACGAGGACACCATTCTCATTATTATTTTCTTCATCACTCCACACTTCCTCAATCCGATACATATTTACATATCCATATTCATGCTACCCTCTTAATAAAAAGAACTACAAATTCGAAAAGTCACTCTGTCCCCATTATTATATTAGGGAGCTCATTGATTTGATCATTATGTCTAGAAACTCGTGGGAAACTTGGAGCTTATCTTATCAGTTGAGTGGGCGATTATAGTCGTACTTGCCGTCCTTGATTTCTTTCATCCATGTTCAACTTCAATATAAAATGGATTCTCCTACTTTTATTTGAGGGTGTAGAACATGTATAAAACTTGTTTGGACAGATTAAAGGTTACAGTAGAATTGACTAATAGTGAATATGGTAGGAAGGAAACAAACTATAAACAGCATTATTCAACTTATTCCGAGGCTAGCGTTAGTTATACTTAATATTTTTTATTGAAAAATGATATATGCATGCTGTTTGTAGTTTATTATTTTTAAGGTCAGTTTGTGTATAGTCTAATCTGTGCATAAAAATTTCAAGAATGTGTAATTTGTATAAAAAAATACCAAAGTATAAGAGTAGTATACAAAATAGAAAAGTTATAAATTTTCAAATAAAAAATGTAAGCATAATTAGTACTAATTTCTAAATAAACGAGTGTAGTTATTTCTACAGTATGGATCATTTTAAGGTACTTGGGTAGCACAGTGCACTTAATTTAATATTAAACATAGTACCTTTAGTTTTCAAAAGTTAAAACCATCGAAAACATAAATCTGTTAAAGCATTGCAGATTACTAAGCAAGTAATTATTTATGCGTTTAATATCTCTTATGTTTTAGAAGATAAAATTATTTCATATATATACATAAAAGTGGGTGTGACCTATTTTTTTTTCTTTTCTCTTCACATTGCCTCATCTTACATATTTATATGTATGTGTAAAAAATAATTTTATCTCCTACTACATGATACACGTCGAATCCATTATTTATGAACTTAAACAAAATTCAGAAGCGTTGGAACTAAGATATCCTGTTGAAACAATTGTTTAGGTGAAAATACAGAAGATGAGATCACACTTGGAAGACAAGTTGATGAAGAGGATGGCGGTGGTTCACAGAAAAGCTGAGGACTGGAGAGCAGCAGCTAGACAGCAGCACTTGCAGCAAATCCAGAAAGCCACTGAACAAGCACAAAAGATTATGAAGCAGCATAACCCACTAGTTTCAGGCAACAATTCATGTGGTTGCTGCTTCCCTTGCAATAACAATCGTAAGTTAACATGATAGAATATTGACCCATTACCCTTGAATTGTTTGCGGGCTTTTCATCGAAAAATATCTCTCTCTTAAATTTTTAATCATTATTATTTCAAGTAGGTCACTCTTGCAAATATTTTTTAGTATACTTTATTTTTTAGTACTCAATGTCCACATTCTCTAGTTTTTTTTTTTTTCAGCTACTCACGGGGTGAAAATAGAGGAACAAGTTCAACATCTTAGACAATTTGAAAACTAATTGACAAGGCACTATTGAAATTAACATCGAAACATAAATAACAAAAATTGCATCCCAGCTTCAAGCTCTCCAATAAATCAAAATCCATATTATTTTTTTCTGGGTTGCTTTTATGTTTTAATATCCTGATAGTGTGGATATCAGCTCAAAAGGTGTGGTAACAGAGATGGTCTCAACGCCGTAGTTCATTCGTAGAAAAGATAGATAACAAAAAACAATTTAATCTGACATCAAGCAGTAAACAAATATCTACGAAAAAAAATAAACAAATAAGACAGTCACAGAAAGCAGCTCCGCCTCATTCACGTCAGAGCAATAAGAGATACATAAACCCTCACACAAGTCCATCTTCAACCGACGCTCTTGGATCAAGATAGAACTAGTTGTTGTTTTTTTTATATAAACAAGATAGTACTAGTTAATTTGCGATTTAACTCACATGGAGCTAAATCTTAAGCTAATTAATGTGAAATGAAGTTATTGGATGACCTTCTTGTTAAAATTCTTTTTATCCCACTTGTAAAATATTTTCCCCTATTTCTTTCACTAAGATCTACTTTTCTAATAAATTTTATCAATTTTTTTGTTGTTGTGAGAATTCCTCTCATGAAAAATATTCAAATATTTATTATATTTTATTTATTTTTCAGCTGATATTTTAAGAAATAATATACTTGAAATTTAATATACATATTTTAGATTTTTTTTTTTTTTTTTTTTTGATAACATATTTTAGATCTTTATATGGTACGTCCTCTGTCCACTAATATTATAAATTTTTTTACTCTTAACTTGCTTGCTTATATGCTTTAGTGTATATGAGTTATGTGCTTATATTTGAATTTTATAAGTGGAAAACTTTTTAGAGAATGTTGTCGGATTCGAATTCATGATAACGGGATGGTATTGTTAATACACATTTGACAGCTATCTATTTTTTGAATATAAAAAGAAGTACAAAATTTTGAAATTATCTGTGATATAATTAGTACAAGGCATATTGTTTTTTGAGTTTTATATTTATTATATTACATTATTTAAACTTTTTTCCTAAACATACATTTAAGAGGAATGGGCCTTATCTATTAAATATGTGCGTGAATATTTTTTTAGGTCATGGAACATGACAAATATAATTTTTTTTTTTTTTTTGCAGATTATTTTTCATACTGTTTTTCTAGGATACATGGGTAATTTTGTACCCTTGATTTTATGATTTCATGCACTCGAAAATATTTACACTTTTCACCGACCCGTGAGAAAGAAATAAGAGGTAAAAGTATTTGTCATTTTAAATATGACATAAAGTTATGTCATTTTAAAAGAGAGATAGACATAAAATAATATTTTTTATTTAAAAATTAAATTAAAAAAAATTAACTCACTTTATCCTCCATGATTTTTATTTTTTGTGTCTATCTTTATTAAAATGTCATAATTTATGTCATTTAAAATATCAAATACCAAACCCGAAATAAATATGGGATAAATAGAAAAAAACAAAAACCCCATTTCTTTCCCCACGATTTATATTTTTATCTCTCTTAAAATATACAACTTTTTAAAGGACACAATTTTCCCATTAAAAAAAAAAAGTGGTAAAGGGCGTGGTAATAATTCATCGTTACCGGAAACGTATCCTTTGAAGAGAATCTGCAATTATTGTTTGTTTATCTTTGAAGAGCTGAAAAATGCCGTTGAAGGTGTTCGAGGCGACAGTGTCGACCTTTGACGGGGTCTTTGAGAAGTTCCGATCAGAGGGTCACCAAAACAAGGCTAATCTCATCCTCTTCTTGGCTGACAAAGACCCTGCTACCTCTCTTAGCTGGTGCCCTGGTTGGTATATTCATTCTATTTCATCCAACAATCTTCTTTTTCTATTCTTCTCTCTTTCTTTCTGTTTGTTTGCTTTCCTGTTTTTTCGTCTTACCCAGATCAGATGGACTCTTTCATGTAATTCTCAGTTATTTTATTTTATTTTTATTTTTTGGGGAAAATCTGGAATTTAATTAATTTTTTTTTTATAATGTAACTAATTTCATGGAGCAATTGGCAACATCAATGAGAATTCTGTGATAACATAGAAATAGAACAGTGAGTGAAGGCCCAAAAATGGGGAAAGGGAGTGTTTTTTTCATCCAAATATTGGGGAATATAAATTATCAATGAAATACTATAGTAAACTAGAAAGCAAAAGGTGAGATTTTGACGGTTAGTGAAGCATGATATCCCTCCAGTTTAGCAGAATCCATGAATATGACTGACTAGTTTCCTCCTCCTTTTTTAATATGGGCGTCTACCTTCCTAGATTGTGTGAGAGCTGAACCTGTAATCTACAAGAAGCTGGAGGCTTCACCTGATGATATTGCACTTTTGAGAGCTTATGTTGGAGATAGACCAACATGGAGGAACCCCCAGCATCCATGGAGGGTGGAACCTAGGTTCAACCTCACTGGGGTGCCAACTTTGATCCGCTGGGAGAATGATGCAGTCAAAGGTCGCCTTGAGGACCATGAAGCTCACCTTGAAAACAAAATTGAAGCTCTTGTTGCCGACAAATGATTGCCGGTGGATCTTAGATAGTTGGTATCACATTTAATTTTAACAGTTTATGGTATACTCTTTTCAGCAATTCATCCATCTCATTCTGGGCTCATAGCTATGCTGATAAACCATGTAATAAATGTTGAGTACGAACGGTGACAAGGGAAGTCTATGTAGAAGACAGTGGTTGGTTCTTACATAGTGTTTTATGGTGTGTGTTTGTATGTGTGTGTGTGTGTTTTTAATGGTTTTGAGCATCATACATGTTCTGGCTAATCCTAGATAATGTTCAGCTTGCTGTGTATTTATCCGAAGTCAGCCTGAATTAATTACTGTGTATACTCAACAACTTAAACTGCACCAAGTGCCCATGCAGTTTGGTTTGCAGACCAAAATAATGCTCCTAACCGAGAAGGCTTTTAAAATCAAGCATTTAACTGTGCAGCCACTCCTTCCCTTCTACCAAAGACAGAGTCATATGACCTTGTGAAAAATAAATTGGCTCATTGATGACCTGCAACTTTGAATGGGTCCCCAACCACCATCCACAATGATAAAATCATTAACTCACTCTGTAGCGGCTTTTTCCACCTTCATTGTTTGGTAGCCAGAGAACCAATCATTCAACTTTCAACAGTGTGGCAGGTTTAGAATCAATTGTGTATAGATCTGTGCAATATCCTTGGAGAAGAACCCTTTCATTTTCAAAGCTATTGTTGTCAATCTTGCTAGTAAGCCTATCCATCTGCAAGACGTTCAGTTGGAAGTTTTTCTAAAGATGATAAATTTCATTTTAAGATTGCATATTGGATACAAATACATCAGCACCTTCGAAGAAATAATTGATCTAGAAAAAATGAAAATGGAATTGTCCATTTCTCCCTAACTCCCGTATCGTATCCCGTGCCCCTTGGCATTTGAACATCCTGCATATTCTAAGATTGCCAAATTGCTCAAGCCTTGCAGGGAATGCCCCTGCTTCCCCTTTGTCTGTTTGAATTGTAGCATATTATCCCTCCTACGACCTTTTGAATTTCTAGGAAACCTGAAATGTAGACGAACAAATGATGGGGATGCTAACTGCTACAGGACTAGTGCAGCTATGGGGATAACATAGGAAGTTGGCTCAGTTGTAGCCATAATATTATTACATTCAAACACTAGTGCCAAGTTGAATGGGATGAGAGGTCGCCTTTTGCTTGCAAAACAAAATCTTAATTTACTGATTATTGAAGATGCTTTTATTGTAATCAACATGATTAGTTAAGTTGGATCTATTAACGAAAATGCTTTTATGGCTCTGAATTGTATGGAGTTCCTTTAGAACCTAAACAAAACCGGATCACAGATGTATTTACAGAAGCCAAGGGAAGGCATACCTTCGTTTGGCTAATGGAGCATCATCTTTATCTCCCAATTTATGTATTTTGAACAGCCCTGTCTGGTGAATGATGCACCCATGTTTGATGACTGTACACCACTCTTTGTTCTTCATTACTTTCATCCGTATTTAACATAAATTATATGTCAAAGAATGAACAAATCCTCAATATAGGAAAAAGACATAACCACGTAATTTGATGCTGTATATTTAGTTGACATAAAATCAGACCAAACTACAATTGGAAAAATAAATTGAATCCTAAAATTTAGACCTTTTTCTGCCAAATACAAAATGAATAGTAAAAATAAATCATAAAATCGTTATAGTTTCATATAAATTAAGCATTTCTCTTTATGCTGGTCATAATTTGCCTCGTGTCTGCTGTCTGCTATACACACTCCCTGCATTTCCGTTCTTGGCATGAAAACCAACTGCAAGTCAATAAAGAAAAATTTTAACATGTAGATCATCAGCACGCAAGGTCTTCTCAAATGGATGAAAGAAACATATTTATTTATTTATTTTTTTGGTTGTACTGTGAGGGTATCCTCAAGCAAATAAGTTTTACGAAAAAGACATTTTCCAGAGAACTTTTCTTTATTAGCTTCTTTCATTTTCCTCCCATCCCCAGATGACGAATATGATACTGGAGAATAAAAACTGAAAAGCGAAGGCATAAGCTTATATGCCAGAAAACTTCAGGAATATTGAACAAAGTGACTTTAAACTTAAGCACAGATTTGAACAAAAAAACTAAAATCATTAAAAAAAATGCTTTTGGGATGGGACTCATTTTGATACATATATAAACAGTACAATTAAGAACCATAAGTTTACCAAAGCTTTTGCTGTTTCAAGAATTGGCATTTAGAAGTAGTCTCTCTATACGAACCCGAACCCCTAATATAAACTAGTGTTTTAAAACTCGGATTGGTGATCGATTCGGTCGAGGTATCAGGGTCACTGGTTCAATCGGATTCAATCGGATTTACTGTTCACATATTAACAAAATATAAATATATTATTTATGTTAAAAATTCACATAAGAAAAACTATCAATCGACTTTAGAAAATAAATTGGTTTTCAATGATAGCAGATATTATATACTTCTAATTCTAGATCATATCCTAATATTGGATTAAAATTGTAATATAAGCTAAATGCACCTTTCATGCCTTGACATAACACAGATAAACTAAATCATGATAACAAATGGTAGGCATGAAATATACAATAAGAAGAAAGTGCCCAACGTTAAGATGAAACCATCAGTGTTTATCCCTACTTATCATTATAAGATGCAATTAAATTACACAAAAGAACTACACTAATCCAAAATATCTTCTTATTTTCACGTTACTTTCTAATCATATTAACCATAAATTATGAGCATGATTTAATTCATGAGTTCTTAGCAACCAAAAGAAGAAGAAAAAAAGAGGGTCAATCGGTCTAAATCAGGTTTTGTTTAATCCACCGAGTCACCGAAACTTGGGCTGGTCAATCGGTTCAAACCGAGTTGATTGCAGAATCGATCCAAATATCCACTCGGACCGCTAAACTCATCGAGTCATTGAGACCCGAGTCGACCCGGCCGATCCGAGCCAGTTTTTAAAACACTGATATAAGCTCTAAAGATTATAACCTAAATCTTATAGTGCCCTGTAATTTGATAACTACTACTAAGAACCAATTTATTTAATACTATCAATACTATGGATAAAAATAAAAGTTATAAGTCACTAGGGTCTAGCGGTAAGAGATTTGGGTAAGTTGTATTAGGTTATGTATTCAATACCCACTTTTATTCAAAAAAAGAAGAAGATAATGTATTGTCTTACTAAAAATTATTTATCAAGAAGCTATCATTAATAAGGAAAAAATGTGTCATTTCATAGACACCTCTTTGTGTCTATGAATGACACAACTTGGTGATTTAATATCTACTATACACCTTTACATATATGTTCTTAGTTCTAAAAGCATATTCTCACGTGACCTTAGACTTATCTCCATGCTTTGATATTTGATTCATTATCTTGATTCTTGTTAACTAATTTCTGAATCTCATTCTCCAGGTTTATTTGTTATCATCAAAATTATATATATTTTTTTGGTTTTCCAAGGTATCCTTCAGCCCACAACCGAAGATTAATTTTTTTGAGATGAAAGATCACATTAAGTGAGTAAATCTCTCCCAACAAAACCTTTTCTATACGCACGGTTAGGAATCGAATCCTTGTCAACATATTTAAGGAACTCAGCTATCTACCAACTGTGCTGGACTTTGTTGGTTCATCAAAACTATATTTACGTGACATCATCAAATATATCAACCTTGAGCGCAGAGGATCAACATCTTCACTTTGATTTCACATATAATCCCACTATAAACATTCATGAAGGTTGATGGTCTTCCCTAGTATTGCAGAGAAGCACGGTTTGATTGATCATTTTATCGTTTTTTAAAATAAATTTACCCTTTTGGCCATTTTATCGTCCTTTTCAAATTAATTTACCATTTTGTCCATTTTCTCAAGCAATATACCATTATGCCCATCTTCTCAAATTATATATCAATTGTCCTTATTTGATTAAAATTTAACCAAACCCTAATACTTGGTAAGTCGTTTACTCAAGTAAGTGCGGGTCAAACTTTGATAAAAAAAATATAATATATAGTTTGAGAAGAGGGGCAAATGAATATATAATTTGAAAAGATGAGTAAAGTGACGATTCTTTATTAAAATGGGGACGAGATGGTCTATCAGCTAAGAGGGGTACCTTCCCCTAGACTAATCTTTTATGTTTTTGAGAAAAAAATAAATAGAATTTAGAACATAAATTTGTAAAATTATGCTAGGTTGTGTTATAATATTTTAAGACTTTATATATGAAATATAGATTTGAATTTATGTTTTTGGTTCGAGCTGTTGATTGAGTGAGTTACTGAGTACATAAATAATCCAGGGACTCAAAACCCCAACTGAGTTTAATAACATTGTGAAATACCTCTTCAAACATTGTCATCAACAAAACAAATTGAACAAGTTCATTCAAATGAACGGTTTAGAATAAGGGTAATATTACTCTCATGTAATATGAGAGTAGTTCTCTCATGTTACAGAGAGAATCCAAGTAGGGTCTGCTATTTAAAAGCAAAAAAAAAAAAAAAAAAAAAAGGGCATGATTTTCGAAGTGAGAGAAAATGAGATAACTACCTCATGTAAAATGAGAGTAATATAACCCCCAAGGGTAGCTCAGTTGGCAGCTGAGCTCCCAAGGGATTGCTTGGTGCAGGGATCAAACCCTGCCTCAAGCAGCTTAGTGCACCCACTGTTACAATGAGGGGCTAGCCCAAACGGGCCGTACCCCCGAGGGCATGGTGCCCGGAAAAGGTTGAATAGGGATACCTCCTGGCAATGTACCAAAAAAAAATAAAAAATGAGAGTAATATTTCCCTTAGAATAATATCATTTTTTTTCAACCGATTTATGATTTACATTTTTTTGGAAATATTCCAATCGGTTCATTGCTTCGCAACTAATCTAATTCGGGGCAGGTCCAGGATTAAGGCTTTAAACCCCTCCCAAAGGTGGTACTCGGAAGATTCGAACACATGCTCTCACCCCCACCTGCTTAGCTTCCATGCGCCAACTGAACTATCACCATTTGGTCTGATTTATCATTTACTTGATTATAGTTCGAATTGAATATTATAGAATCCATATAGGGAGTGACTACTCTAGGACTATTTCCTCCATTATCAAGACTTGGACTCGAGATATTTTATAAGGTAAACAAATACTGATTGTTGGTGACTGATACCCATTCTTAAAGCCTGTTTGGATCCTCTTATTTTTAAGCTAGAAGCTACTTATAAGCTAAAGCTAAAAAAAAAGAGCTTAAAAAAATAAGCTAAAAGCTGTTTGGAAATTACATAAAAGTTTTAGCTTAAAAATTACTTAAAAGCACATATTTCAAGAAAATTATCTCTTTCTATCTTTATCACTCTTTATTTTAAAAAAAAGCACACAATTCAAGAAAAACAGATAAGAGCTTAAAAAAAAGCTCCTCCTAGGAGCTTTTAATTTTCAGCTTTTTTCTTCATTATAAAAAAAAGAGCTTTTCGTTATAAGAGCTTTTCCCAAAATCTGTTTGGCCTAGCTTATGCTTATAAGTAGCTTGTAGCTTAAAAAAAAGAGGATCCAAACAGGCACTTAATATGTGTGAGAATATTTATATATATATATTTGAAAAATAATTATTAATATTTAGTTACATATTTTATTTATTTAAAGCATAAAATATAATCAATGTGTGTATATCTATATTTTAGTTAAATAAAATGTTTAAATATTAGTCATTAATTACTAAATATACAAAAACCTCTTGAAAAACAAATAATTGAAAAATAATCTCCTTAAAAAAAAAAATACATGTGTAAAGGCTAGAGTCTCTGATACAAGTAGAGGTGGCAAAGTGGGTGGCCCGCCCCACCCCACCATCAACTCGTCAAAAAATGAGTCAGCCCGTCCCGCTCCGCTTTTGAAAGTGGGCTGAAAAACTCAGCCCGCTCCGCCCCGTTTGGCGGGTTGACTCGCCAGCCCGAGCCTATTTTACACTGACCCGTCTTAGCCCGCCAAAAAATGAGCTCGCCTCGCCTCGCCCCGTTTTTGAGATAAGTTGAAAAAATCAACCCGCCCCGCTCCATTTGACGGATTGGTCAGGTTAGCCCACCGAGCCGAGCCCGTTTTGCCGTCTCTAAATACAAGTTACAAACCAGAAAGGGTGTCAAAAGAAAAGGAAAAAAGATTAGCACTTGGTGCTATGTCACGCCCGTACTGAGATTACAAGGTTGACTCAAACTCCACAGCTGCATCCGGCGACCACTGAGGGCCTTGAATAAAGGACTGCACGGTGAACTTCCCCGCCTCACCTTCGGTAAGTTTTGGTTTATAACCAGTCCATTTAAACCGCTGAGACGTGTTTGATCCCGAACCAGTGTTTTGGTATTCAGCATAAAATATGGTGTTTGGTGGCTCTACATTGTCTTCCCAGCTTATCCATCCCGCTGGGTTCAACAATGATCCAATATCAGATTCCATAATAACAGTGGTCGAGTAATTTTTCCAAGGCCTACCAAGGTATGTGGGAGCTTGAAGAATATTGTCCAGTACTGCAGTTATTGATGATTTGTGGATTACAATTCCAGTGTTCTGGTTGGGGTCGGTCTTGCCCTGTGCTGTGATGGTGTTGAACTGTTTTGCTAAGGGTTGCCTGGCCAATGGCCATGATTTTGCAATTTCGGAACACAACAGCTGCATTCCCGAATATGAAGTCTATTGTGCCTGTAATCTCGCATTCACGGTAGAACTGCCGGTTGGAATAGGCATACAGAGTATCCTGGAAACCAAATATAAGGGTCTGGTTAATAATAGCTCAATTAAAGAAGCACTCTTCGATCAATCCACCTAATTTTTCTCTTCAAAACTATTATAATTGATCAGTGAAATATATGACACGGAAAATAAAAATCTTATTACAAATAAAAAATAGAATCTTTGAAGAAGCAAAAACCTTGGCGTATACTCATTGTTTATTTAACCAGTGGCAATGGCAAAATATAATTAAATATTGCCACGGGAAGAAGATATATAGAATGTCCAACATCCAACGAATAATACAACCAAATTAAAAACAAAACAGAAACTATATTCAAATTGAATTGAACACAAGCTACAGGCCAAGAGAGAATGGGAAACCAGTAGAGCCCAACCAGCCAGAACCTGCAATGAAATTGGCAGGAGTAAAAGACTGGGCCTCAGAAGAACTGGTAATGACCTTAAACCCTTTCCACTTAACCCTCCCAGAGGTGGCAGCACCAACCCCTGTGTTCTGATACTCACCATAAAACAAGGTATTCAATGCAAAATTCGCATCCCACTCATGCCAGCCAGCAGGGTCAATGACATCACTTATGGTTGATTGCATGATGACAGTCCTAGAGTACTCCTTCCATGGCCTCCCAAGAAACGTAGGGAAGCTGCCCTTGACGGGTTCTAAATCCTTAGTGGCGCCAATCCTACATTTTTGGATGACAATGCCAGTGTTTTGGTTAGGGTCAACTCGGCCTTGTGCTGTGACCATGTTCTTTTGTCCTGAATTGGGACGCCTAGCGTGGATGTCACAGTTTTGGAATACAGCAGCCGAGTTGCCAAAGATGAAGTCCACAGTGCCAGCTATGTAGCAGTTCACAAAGAATTGGCGATTGGAGTGGACGTAAAGGGTGTCTTGGTATGCAAGGAAGTCGCACAAGTAGAACGCTGATAGGTCACCACCAACTCGAAGGGCCACGGCTTGGTGCTTTGAGGGACCTGCTGTGTTCTGGAAGGTTATGTCTCGGGCCAAGAATCGTTCACCCACTACGGCTGCAACCACACCAAAACCAACCATAAAAAGTCAATCACAATAAGACTCTATTAACCTCTCATTCATTACATTTCATTTTTATCTATGATTCATAAATTGAAAATTTAAATTCTCTATGATTCATTACATTTCATTTTTATCTATGATTCGCCAGATAAAAGAATATTACTCAAGAATGAATATAATATTCAATAATCGTCCCATCGTGTTGTCTTATGTTTAAATGAGATTAGTCAATTAAAAAAAATACAAATTACACATATTTTATTGGGTTTATTCATGAATTATCTATAATTTTATAAAATTGTAAATGTATGTACATAAATAGAAATATATAAAAACATGACTCTAACAATTTATAAATATATATATAGCTTATCATTTCTCAAGCTGTTTGAGATAATTTTATCACTAAATTATAATCATACAAAGATAGATCAATGATGATAAAGGAAGAGAGAGAAAAACGGAATCATAACCATTCAAAGGTGAATCAATTAATATAAGAAAATAAATAAATAAAACGACGTAATTTTGGAACGGCTGGAGATAAATTTATCTTAAGTTGCCGGAGAAATATTTTTCTTATATATATATATCAGGAAAAACATTTCTGCACTTACTGCAGATAAGTTATTTGCATTTATTCCCAAAATGACGTCATTTTAAGATTGAAAGATTAAAAATTATAATTATAAAGACTATAATAACTCTCAAATAAATTAAAATTACAAAAATACTATGATTTCTGTCCCAAAATGATATCATATTAGGCTTACTGTAGATAAATTATCTGCAGTAACTGCAGAAAAAACAAATCTTATATATATATATATATATATATATATATATATATATATATATATTGCCATTTTGGTCTTAATTTATGAAGTGTCAGCGAATGGTTAAAAAATAAATGTATAAATATATGTACATGAATAGAAATAATAAAAGGAGTGAGGATATTTTAACTACCAGAAATTTTTACTATTAACTTATTACCAATCACATCACTATTGGATCAAAAAGAGATAATATTAAAAAAATTTAAGAAAAAGAAAAAATATTAATCTAATAGTAATTAAATAGATAATAAATTAATAATAAAAAAATTTGGTAATTCTGATAGTGTCTAACGAAAGATGTCTCCAACCTTTAATGGTCTCAATTTATGAAGTGTCAGTGATTAGACATGAAGTTGACAGCAACTTCAAAATTAAAATAAAGTTGACTGTTTTTACCAAAAAAAAACAAATAAAAATAAAGTGAACTGTGAATTGGGCAAAGCGGTAGGTGTGACATCAACATCTGACTCCAAAGTTTGACGATGTCTAGGGATTGCGTTTACTTGAAATGGATTTTTAATTTTATTTTCTTAAACTACTTTTTGCAGACAATTAGACAATTAGGTCATCTTAATAAGACCTATGCACCTAATATTATTTTCTGAAAACAATACAAACTAAAGCAACTAATAGAATTATTTAAAATAATAAATTTGATGTGCAAAAAAAAGTATTAATAAAGGCTCAAAGCTAGCAGGGTCAAGGAGGAAAAAAGGAATCGACCATAGGCTGATAGGCACATGCAAGTTGTGGTGGGATCGGGAGCTGATTGCTAACTAATTAAATGCTCAATGGATATGGCTATGGATATGGATATGCATGGACGTACAGGATTGGATATTTTTACACGAGTATTTCACATTATCCGGAGATATAAACACAAAATATCAAGTAGAACTTTATTTCTGCTATCCTGTCTGAAATTTTGAGGGTCTTGTTGAAATTCTTTATATTAATCGGATGCTACACATACCAGGTGAAAATTTTACATAAAAAATATACATTCTCGGGGTTAGGGATGTTCATCGACCGATCCAAATCGATTCAAATCGTGGTGATCGAACCGAAAAATTAATAACTGAATAAACCGAAAATCGAAAAATCGAAAACCGATTAAAAACCGTAAATTTTAATTGAATTGGATCCATTTTTGGATGGGTTAATGAAAACCGATCCAATATATTAATTCCTCTCTACTTATTTGGGTCTTTCTCTAATCATAGCCTAACAATTTCTAAACCCAAAACCTATTAATCCATCAATTAAACCCAAGAAAAAATCTAGTCACATCTCATTAACAAAATTTTATCTTTGTAGAGTTTCATATCTCATTGTCAAAAAAAATAAAATCATATTATAGTTTATTAATGCTTTTGTATTTCAAAAAAAATAATTTTACAAAGCCAATATATACAAAAGATGTTATTTGCACAATAATCATGAAATAAATTTTAGGATTTTCAAAAAATCGAAAACCGATCCAATCTAAACCGAAAAAAAATAAATTGGATCAGATCGGATTTGAAAAAAAATCAAAACCGAATGAATAATTATATGATCAAACCGAAAGAATTGGATCGGATGATTTTTGCTTCCAAAACCGATCCAATCCAGACCGCGAAGACCCCGCAGAAGTGGACAACTAGTTAAGATATGCTGCACATCCACGTTCCACACACGACCACTTTTTCAGACAGATTTTACACAAATCAAATCCTTCTCATATTTGTCTCTCTCTGTCCTTTTCTATCCTCCATGGTCTGGTGTTTTTTCCCTTGTGTCTGGTGTGTACATCTATTATACATGTATCTACACTTTTCGTATTTATTATGCTAAAACCTACTTCAGTTGGTTGAATTAAACTAATAACCCCCAGGACCAATTAGCGGAGGAGTTTGTCACTTATCAACCTTCCATTCTTTTATGAGGACAGGTAGATGTAAAAGTTTTGCAAATCTGCCACTCATAAAAATGGACTAATTAATGCTGAGCTACAAACTTACAGGTTCAAAACTCAACTCGATTTATTAAATGTTGCAAGTTTAGCAAAACAAAACACAAGTCACCTCTAATAGAACATTAATCACTTTCTAAGTGCTGTCTTTGGTATCAAGGTTCTTGGAGCTTAAAAAGGAAACAAACTGTTGGAGATACCAACTCGATTTGATTTGAATTTTTGGCAATTTGAATTCAAGGAAGAGAAAGGATTTTGTTAGAATGGTTGAATATTTAAATACACTCATCCTTAATTATCGGTTATCCTTGACATGTATCCCTTAATTCATAACTTTTTATGTTTAGAAAAAGAGAAAGAGAAAGTAATGAACTTACCCACCGTGGCAGAGTTGAAGGTTGTGCTGCCATCAACAACATTTCTATTTGCTGTGATGATAGTGTTGCTTCTACCATCTCCCACGAACATGATGTTGGTCTTCTTCTTTGGCACATCCACATTCTCTTTGTATACTCCTGCTTTGATCTTAATGACATATCTTTTGCTACTCTGCTCAGGAGCTGCAGCCACCGCAGCTGACACTGTCCTGAAGTTCCCGCTGCCGTCTGCCGCCACCACAACGTCAGGATTCACCGTACCCGCCTGCAGAAGCCGCCTGTCGGATGCAGAAATCCACTCCGGCCACTCGATCATCCCATCCTCCTCCATGAGTTTCCTGCTGTTCCTTCCCAACATCTTCTTCTCATAATTAGCAATGTCAGTATCAGTGAGGTTCTTGGTCATAGCCAATGCGTTGCTGCACATGTGCTCCACATGGACTTCCCCTGCTTCCAGATATTTCCTGAGGCTTCTGTCGGCCACATCATGAGAGAAACCATCCAAGCAAGTAACTTGGTTGGTTATGGCGGAACTTATCAGAGTCTTAAGATCATCAGCTTGCTGAGACAGAGACTTGTTATGAGATGGGTATTCTTTGAGGCTCTCCTTGGCCTTGTCAAGCTCGTCCAGCGTCTCATCAATGGTTTCCAAACAATCGTGGAGTGCGGTTTTCTCCCTCTTGGTGAGACCCTTTCGGGTTAACAGCTTCTCGACGGTGAAGTAATTGCTCTGAACATATCTGGTGGTTATGTTCAGGGACATCTCTATCACATTTATGTGACTGGATACTTTCTGGGCATGGCCAGGTTCAGAGGCCACGGTTGAGAAGCACAATTCTGGGTACAATGTGCTGCTGCAAGCACTTTTGATGATGGCATGGGATGTGGAGGACTCGTCATTGTCGTCGTGGCTCTTGCGGGAGCTTGCTACAGCGACAATGACGGTTACAAGAAGTAAAGTAGCCAAGAGAGCGAAGAAGAGCTTCTTGTTGTTGTTCTTGGACAAGGAATCAGATATTCTGGCGAAGGCTGATTTGATCTTGTTCATGGTGTGTGTGGGTACTTTGAGGATATTAACTGAGAGAGGGAGGGATCATGTGAGACTGTTTTGGACAGTTACAGCGAGCAAAGGATTTATATTGAGAAAGCAACGTGGACTTGGAGAAGCATATAGTCAACAATGTCTGCCAAAAGTTTTTTTTTTTTTTTTTTAATAATTGCCAAAAGGTATTTAGTATTTTCTAAGTAAAAAGAATTCTATTTACCTTCGTTTTCAAAATGATATTATTTTAGAGTTAAAATATTAAAAAATTATAATAATAAAAATCAGAGTAAATATTTTTTTTTTGGTTTCTGACAATATTTACGAAATCCTTTTTAGTCCCTGGCAATAAAAAAGGACCAAATTGGTCTCTAACAGTATGAAAAAAGGGCCACGTTAGTGACGGAGGAGTTGACATAAGGACTAACGTAGCCCTTTTTTTCTTAATTTTAGGGACCAATTTGGTCTTTTTTTATTGCCAGGGACTAAAAAGGATTTCGTAGATATTGCCAGGGACCAAAAAGGTTGTTTACTCTAAAAACTATGATATATTCAAAATAAATTAAAATTATAAAAATATCTTAATTTCTACTCCAAAATAATATTATTTTAGACTAAAAAAATAATTAATCTGCATTCTCTGCACAAAAAAGCTAGGGAATATGCTTTTACCATAAAATTTTACATATTTTTTTAGTACAAAATATTACATGATTTTAGTATGTGAATATTTTATGTTTATCTTTTTTTTATCATAGATATTAAATATCTAAGGGTAGTTTGGGGTTCTCAAAATAAATTTCTTGTTTCCTTGATGTGAATCTTCCCTTTGATTATTTATATTTGGATGTTAAAATGAGCAAAGATAGCAAAACTGGAGCCTCTTCAGTGTTGACGCTGCAATAATTCAATTTCATCTCAAATGTTGGAGACTCTTGTTCCAAAACCTTAAAATAAAAGTTTATTATAACATATTTTATTTTATAACCTACAAATTAAAATGATTTTTAAAAACGAGGATTTAATATTTTCATATTGAAACAAATAAATTTTATCTCCTACAATTTTTATATAAAAATATATAAGACTCATATAAAAAAACAAAAAAAAATATGAATATTATACTTTTATAAAAATAAAGATTAAATTTATTTCCTACCGTATACAAAACAATAAGGGTTAATCTTTTCTCGTTACATGAGAAAAGATTAATCTCCTACAGACACAAAGTAGAGGAAAAAGAATAAAAGAGAGAGAAAAAGTTAGAGTGAGCTCCACCATTAATTTATGTGTGTAGGAGAAAAATATTTTCTCCTGTAACATGAGAAAATATTAACCCAAACAATAACGATTGAGTATGATTGTTTGGTTATAGGGTATCTTTTTCTCTTGCAGCAAGCACGCAAAAAGTCGCGCTGCCTTTGTTTTTTATTTTTTAATTAAGTGGGTCCGATAGATTTTTATTTCAAAAGAGGAAAATATTTGTCTGTGTAACAGCAGAAACTAATACCCTTAGGGTGTGTTTGGTATAAGAGAAATTTTTTGGTGACTGGAAATCATGATTAATGGGAATACATTAGAAATTGAGTTTACTTGGAATCTTACGAAAGAGATGTTTGGTTCGCCAAAATATTACCGGGAATATTAGGTAAAAATTACTGATTCCATATTTACTTTAGAACGAAATATGCCTTGGAATATGAGGTTATTTTACAAAAATAACCCCAAACTATTTTTACTTTTGTAATTAATAGATTGGGTCTAGATTTTTATGTGTATAGGGATATTTTTGTCTCAAAATTTATTATTGTGTTTTCCATTTACTTGGTATTCTGATTGGTATTCTGAATTACCATATTATTTTTGGTAATCTGAATAGTGACTTTTCTTTATAAATCAAATTACCGGTAATCCTTGGATATCCGGGAATCGTAATTTATTCCTTCTACCAAACGTGGTAATTACATTTACCAAAGAAGGATTATCGGTAATCCTCTTCAAAAACTTGAAACAAACACCCCCTTAAAAGATTAATGGAAAGATTTATATTTATAAATAATTTTTTATAAATTATATATTCTGAAAAATATATTAACTTATATTATATATTTTTGAAAGTACATAGTGTAATTTATAATAATTTATAAAAATTTATAAAAAAAAATTATAGACAGATTCTTCCCTTGAATTAATTATCTCAAATCAGGGTGCAGGTTAATGTAGAATGGAAACGTATGGTCTTCAATCTTCATCACACTCCCGAATGCTGAATGCTGAATGTTTCAAACTCAAGTATGCTATTAAAAGAAATAAATAGTTTTATTTGAATCAGTGTCTATATTTGGATATTTAACGGAACAACCTTTGGAAAATTGGAGCCTCTCATTTGATCTTGCAAATGACATTTTATCTCAACTCCAGCCAAATGTTTTGTACTTTACTAAAGTTGTTGTTGCTTTGCTCCCACGTCCCTATCGTGGACCCCGAAAAAAATATATTAAACTTAAGGGGAATTTTTTATTTGTAAAACCTATATTTCCTTTTTTTCTTTCTTACATTCACATGGTTCCATATAGATCATATATTTTTATATATACAGGTCATAATTTTATTTCTTACAATATGAAAATATTAAATTTTTTATGGGAAATCATACTCCCATGCAATAGGAGAGTAAAATTTTTTCCTACACAAATTCGTTTTCCGTGCCAATTAATTTTTTTTTTCTTTTATAATATAAAATATGAGACCAACATTTAATTTGTATCTACTTTTGTTTTCTCATGTTTTCATGCAACATAAGAAAACATGAACTTTTTTATTTATTTATAAATACGTGAGAGACTATAATAACATTTTATCTTAATTTTTTAGGTGAGAATTTTAATATAAATTTATAGAAAAATTGTTAAAGAAAAAATGTTGATTTAAATTTCTATAAATTAAAATACAAATATACGTAGGTAATGTTTACGTTTTTGTTGAGCTAGGAAACTGTTTTTAATAAATTATTCCAATAAATGCTAAAGATATATATAAAGATTCTAACTAAAGTCTAACTGAAAATAAAATAAAGAAATAACTAATATGTTCTCGTTAACTTAACTCCTACCCACGAAATTTCAGTCACTTCATTATGTTCTGTGGGACTTTTGCGAACACTTAATTGTATGTGTATCCTTTTTCATTACCAATTATGTGTTGGAATGATTGAAAGAACAGGTTTAACGGTACGTACTTGGTTATTTGTAGCTAATATAAAAAAAATTATCTGGCATCTTCAATCATGAACAAAATTGCAGTAATTGTAAGTTGACCATTTTTTTTTTATTTTATATGGGTTTTATGTCTCTCCTTTCGTACGAGAGATTGTTCATTTTTCTGTTGATAGAAAAAACGATAGAAAAAAAAAACAAACGCAAACTTCAAAGTGTCACTAGTCAATAGGAGAGTTAAATAAAATTATATAGCAGGAGAGAATTTAAACCCATTTTATATTAATACTTTTTAATTATAAATATCAAAAACTTCATTTCTTATGTTAACTAAGCCTCGAAATAAATTAATAATTAAAAAGTGTTTACCAAAAATAAAAACGAAAAATTGTTGGGTTTTGCTCTTTCACTAGGTCTAGAATGTAAGAAGAGCCCAAGAAACCTAAAGTTCATTCTGCTTAGGGTTAGGATTTCTTGAAACGCATATATATTCTACACTTATAGTCATCAGCCTCTGTAGTCTTTACTTGATGGTTGTAGAGACTGAGATAAGGTCATCTCCCCGAAAGTGAGAGAGTGCCCACATACTTCCCGTTTTCCCTTGAGACATAGTCTGGGAAATCTGCCACAATCTAGCTTCAAGGAGGTTGTTCGTGCTGCGGCGCTGAGGTGAGCTGTTCGTGAAGAGGAATCATACAAGGAAAGATTATACACGAGACCTGCTCACCAAGAGGTAATTGTGAAACGAGGATGATTTGGTAATCATACCAATGTACTAGGTCCTAATCAGCTTCCACATAAACCCTATAGTTCCTACAAAAATATCAACACGGTCATCTGCTTCCATCTTTTGATTTTCTCTAGTTTTCAACTTTGGAGTTAATTTTAATGTATATGTGAGATATTTTTTTTAGTACTACACGAGTGTACCGAATTCAGTACACTCCTTTATTAAATAGAGAAAGTTTGAAAAGACATAAAAAAGAATTCAAGGATTAGAGTGAAAAAAAATTATTCATTTTAATAAACGAATATTGTAACACCCCGTATATATCCGGTAATGTTATCAAACTATCGTATTAAGCTGCGCTTAATTAAATATGCAGAATATCTTTTTCTTTTCAATTATGATGTTGTTAATCATTACCAACTTGATTACTTAACCATTTTCAAAACATCGCCTGTATGTACATTGCAATAAACAGCTAACTGAAATACCTCATTAATTAATTAACATAAGTTTGTCTCTAGACACGGAACTACCACACGTAGGCCAGACCAACTAGCAGTTTATACAACTCCAAGTATAAGTACTAATATCGGTGACATGGACAATCCCCATGCTCACACAAATAAGGCAACAAAGCGCAACATAAGTCTCAACTCAAGCAACATAATAAAAGTAAGCTAATACATCAAATCAGCAGATATAACCAGCATCCAACATGTCAGCATAAATAACAGCAATATCATCAACTAAGCTCCGGCTTTCTGACGCCAGAGACATCAGTCCCCATACTACCTGAACCTGAAATAAGCATTCCCCAAACGTGGGGTGAGATCTCTAAACAAGAAATCTCAATAAGACAAGGGGTCCTCAAGGATCTTCCACCCCAAGCTCACTTACATGTGCAATATAAGTTCAAAAGCAGTTCATCAATATCATTTCTAAACAATGCAATGCAGCAGATAATCATGTCATGTGTGTCAATACTATTATACTGATCAGAGAAATGCAGGAATACGTCTATTACCCACACAATATGCAAGACGCTACTTGCACCCACACACGGACTCACCATTTTGTATGAAGCTACATACTCAGCCTTACCGACTAAGTGGAAACAACTCATACATATTATAAGCCATTGCATATACCAGCTCAAAAGCATTTCAAAGTATCCAAAGCATGTAACACAGCATGCATATAACCATACCCCCATGGGACATGGTGGAACCACAACATGGCTAAACCGAGGACACAAAAGCTTACCTCTTAAGCAATCAATCCAAGTCAAGTCCACACAAGCTCAATGTCCAAACACAACAGATCACAATCTGATTTAGGACCAACAAGCATATCAATATTCATAGTTCAATAGCATAAACATAAAGACTACGTTTTCCTTTTACGTTTTACGTCTTAAGGCTTCCCACAAAGTCATAAGCTCTTAATCCCTTGATTCTGACTTAGTTAAGTATTTACAGAAGTTCAACTCCATCAAAATAGGGTCCACAAACCCATAGCTCAGTTATGTACGAACAATACCTTACTGTTCCTCGAAATCCCAGAATATCCGGATATATGCCGGGGGCATATTCGGATATCAATATCCAGATATCTCACTGGCAATATCCGGATATCAATATCCGGATATCCAGATCCCCATATCCGGATATCAATATCCGGATATTTATCGACCAAATATCCGGATATTTCGCGACAGAATGCAGTTTATGCATTTCACGAAGATATCCACCAAAGGTCCAACTTTTACCAAATAAAAGCGTTCAATACTCCTTTTTTAGGTCTATACAGGTTCATACACATGTTAGTTACTTGCTTAACCCATTTACATGCAAAGACACCACTTTTAAATCATTTAAACTCACGATCAAGGTTAGGCAACTCACCAAAGCTTCAAACTCATAAATGGAAGGCTCTTGGAGCTCACAACCAACTCCAAAGGTTCTGACTTGGTCCCAAAACGAAAATGCTCCACCAAATGTTGGTTCTTTCAACTCAAAGGTCACTACTTGGACCTCCAAATTCCATGACCAGGGCTTCTCAACACCCAAACCTCACAAGGTCAGCACCCTCACCCACACACAGTGGCTGGAACTGAGAATGTACACTCACACTCCCCCACCATGCAATCTCTCACAAGCCCAAGGTATTTTGGAGAAGAAACCAAGTAGAAATGAAGCTCCTTGGCTCACAACAATGGAGGAGAAGGTGGCAAAGGGTGGCTGGAGGTGTTTCAGCAAAAAGAGGCACGTAGGATGGCAATTCAGACCAGGGATCATGTGCCATTTAAGTATATGTAGCCACTTAAGAATAAAATACACAGTATTAACTTTAATTTCTACGCTTAGCATTTTAATTACAAACTCAGGATTCTTAACCTACTCAATTTTACCAGAATTATCATATTTTTCTTATATTTTTCGGAGCACCTTTCTGGTACGCACTTTTCATAGCCAATACCAGTTCCTGGCACCAGTTCTCATTATTTTAACTTGAAACTCGTTTTACAAGTCCTATATATTATTCTAAGAATTATCATGCACTTATTATAATTTTCCGGGATACTTTTTCGGTACGCATTTATACCGACTAGCAGAACCAGTATCTGCATTTTTCGTCAGAAAAGCGACTTTCAACATTATTACTCACTTACTATAATTATTAGAGCCTTAGAATAATTATTAGGGTCAATTATGAAATTATCTCATTAAACTCGTAATTAACTGATTAATTTCCTTAATTAACGGTGCGATTTCTTACAGATATATCGAATTTGGTATACCGAGTGAATCAATAGTTTGCTTGTATATGTGACCTGAGTTCATTTGTTCAGCCGTTGGACCAAGCTCGTTATCTACCCCTGCGAATTTGTCCATGTCAGACATGTGCTACTTTGTTAATTATCGTTGGACTTGGACGTAGTTCGCTGGCATGGGCAACGAATTTTCGGAGTCTGCCACGTGGCATGACAGGTGGATAGGAAGGTGGCATTAATTGCCACTTAGTTATCTACAAACTATAGCAAACTTGGTGATCATAAAAAACACACCATATCAGTAAACCAAATTTGCTGCTACTTCAACAAACTTGGACGCATAGTATATTGAAAAATAATATTGTTGACATGATACATTGGTATAAAAATGCCACAAGTGTGACAATCTGATCAGTGTTCCTATCAATTATTCACTTAGACTGCCGAGTAGGGGTGTTTGTGGTCTGGATTAGATCGATTTTGAAAGCAAAAATCATCTGATCCAATCCCTTCGGTTTAATCATGTAATCATTCATTCGGTTTGAATTTTTTTTCAAATCCGACCCGACCCGATCCAATCCAATTTTTTCGATTTGGATTGGATCGGTTTTTGATTTTTTGAAAATCTTAAAATTTGGCTTTGTAAAAATAAATAAATTGAAATACAAAAGGATTAGTAAACGATAATATAATTTTAATTTTGGCAATGAAATATGAAACTCTACATATATGAAATTTTGTTAATGAGATGTGACTAGGTTCTTTATTGGATTTAGTTGATGGATTAATAGGTATTGGGTTTAGAAATTTGTGGGCTATGATTGGGAAAATGCCCAAGTAGATAGATGAAAATTAATATATTGTATCAATTTTTATCAACAAATCCGAAAACTAATCCAATCCAATTAAAATTTGTGATTTTTTTTAATTTTCATTTTTCAATTTATTCCATTATCGATTTTTCAATTCAGTTATTGCGGTTTGAATCAGCTAATAAATACCGCTACTTTCCGGTTTTTCACTTTTCAGGAACATGTACTTATCATGGCTCCACAGCTACAACGAGATGAATGGCCAGCGCGCGTCGTGATTGCGACCTCATATTGACATCATCACTCAAGTGTCGGCAAGGAAATTTATAAATGTAGATATTTTAGAACGGGTTAAGATTTTGCATAGATGCCATGCCAGAATACAATGGGAAGAAAAAAATATAAAACAAATATGATAGGAGCACGAGCCCAATGTCCGGTTCATATATCTAAGGACTGCCTGTTATGATTTTCTATTTTTATTTTACTATGATTTTAGTTTGTACTTATTTTGTTTATATAAGGGATCAATATATTTTATATTATAGGAGATAATTTTATTTTCTACACATACATAAAAATATATAGATCTATATTTTCTTCCTTTTTAATTCTTTTCACACGACTCCATATAAGTCTAACACACACTTTTGTGTGTAGGAGATACAATCATCTCTTATAACATTAAAAATATTAATCCTTTTTATATAATGAAATTAATATTTATCATGTTATACGAGATTATTTATCTCTTACACAAATATAAAAGTGTGTGAGGTCATGTAAGAGAAAAATAAAATATGAGCTCCATATATTTTTATGTGTATATAAGAGATAAAATTATCTCCTAAAAACACTAATCCCTTATATAATTACTGTATCTTTATAGGAAAGAAAATTTTAAAACAATGTGAATGAGTGAATCTCCTATTAAATTGAAAGTAGACAATAGAGATGAAGAATAACGCTTATAACCTTTAATTTATCCCAGGACTTCATTATAAATATGAGTTTTCGTTTTATCCTTTAACATAACACAACAAACTTTCCTACACTCACAACATTTTGTGAGGTCCACACTTTTTAAAAAAAATAAATAAATAAAAAATTAAGGCACGCAAAACGAATCTCTATAACATTATACAATCACTTTTTCTACAATATAACTCTTATAAATCGCTGTAAATATACGGAGACATGGACGTGAAGTTGAGGCCCTTTAGAGGAAGTGAAGTTGCTTCTGCAATACATTATGAGATTGAGGGAGTCAAAAGAAAAGTGAAAGAAGGGCCCAATAGATTGCTAATTTTATTTGTACTTCCTCGTGAGAGACTGACTTATTTGTATGTTCGTGGGTTGAGCACTTGAGGCTGAGCTTGTTAGACCCGTCATTCTGTTCCACAACAATCCCTAACCCCAATCCCAACACCAAAATGGAAAATTGAAGTTTTTGCTATTTCCTAAGCCCTAAGGTTTAGAACAGCATAGTTGAAAATTCCAATCCAGAAACTAACCTGAGGAACTGTGTCGCGATTCTCAGAGTCTCCCACAGAAACATTAAATATGCCTATTGGCTTCTCTTCCCTACCAAGGCTTAGCCAACCAATCAAATTCAAATAACAAGTCACCCTAAATGTAAAATTCGAAGTTATTAAATGTTGCTTTGCTCCAATTCCAAATCACCCCTTTGCACAACAACGTCGAGAGCACAAGAGTTAGCTGATGCAGATTTTGGCGTTTTATGCATCTCTCCCTTAAAGAAGCAATATTTCCGCGTTTTACATCATGAATTGTGTTTTAAGAGAGAAATGATAATACTCGGTTGATGGATGATTTTGCGCTTATTTTAGAATAAATTTATCACCTTGCTTCTTTCTATATACTTTTATTCTCAAATTATATATTAATATATCTTTATTGTAACCAAAATTTGACCAATATTTACTTGGATAGATAAGCTATTTTTTTTTTTTGATAGCCTAATAGATAAGCTATTTATTCACGTGTATGATTTACCAAGAATTAAAATTTCATCAAATTTGGGTCAAATAAGGGATATTGATAATTTGAGAAGAGGGAGAAAGTGGTAATTTTTTTTTAAAATAATATTTTCTTCACATTCTCATCTCTTATATAAATTTTATTGAGTTGAATAAGTTGACATAAGTATTTTATAATTTTTTTATTTTATAAGAAATTATAAATATATATTATACAAACAAATATTTTATATAAATATTTATTTATTTTCGAGACTATAAATTTTCTTAACACAAAATAAGTTAATTTAAAAGGATCATTTCATTCCTTCCATCCTCCCTCATCGAAAATCTAACACTACTGAAATTTTATATTTATCTCTTTCGATTGACATTAAATAAATCGAGTCCAATTAAATAGACACAAAATTTTAACTTGATTACATGAAGAGAAAATCCATTCTTATGTCAAAGAAAAAAAAAACAAAAGAATGAAAAAAGTTATGCATTTTAATTTTAAAATTAATGAATTAATAATAATATTAAAATTATTTAACAGTAAAAATTACTAGATGAATAAATTAAAGATATGTGAAATTAATTAGAATTAATGAAAAAACTATTTTATTTTATTTCTTTATAAAATGAAATGACAAGTGATGGTACTAAAACAGTAAAATGAATTGCGCAATTTTATTTTATTATTTTAAAAGAAATTGCTCTAAAGGGCCCAATGAGCCGGGTATTTTTATTTTTAATTATTTCCTTTTTTGAACAAATAAGAAAAAGGGTTTTGGAGTTTTGAAGAGAAGATAGGTTTTGGTAATGGTTAAAGCGGTGCGTTTGATATTTGATAATTGATAGTCCGTCCTCTCCTTCTTCCCCCCGAGAGAAGCAGCTTTTTACGTAGTTTGTGCAGTCAGTCGCTCCTTGTTTTCAATAACAGTGAGTTTTTTTGTACTACTCTCTGCTTATTAACATAGACTCACAGTCACAGGGTGCTTATGGTTTCGGTTGGTTCAAAAGCATTAGCATCAACAACTTCAATGGACTATGAATCCTACAAACATGGTAGTAGAAGAAGTAACAAGGGAATGAGCAGGAAGCCAAACAAAGGGGGTGTTGGCTCCCATACCTATCATTCCAATAAACCTTCAACTCTCAAAGACACAAACACCTTCTTCACTTCACCATCGCGTGTTAGGTATTCTACTCGTTTCCTTGCTTTGTCTTCCTTCTACTTTATTATTTGTCTTTACCTCCAAATTGCCCAACCAAACGTACTCTTAATATGTGTAGGAAACAGGTTGATCCCGAAACAACAAAATACTTCTCTGAAATTGCCAATCTTTTCGAAAGCGATGGAGTTGAATTGGAGGAACGATCAGTTTTATGTGCTAATGCTCTCGAAGAAACTAGGGGAAGAGAATTTGAAATTGCAACTGATTATATTCTCAGCCACACTTTGGAAACCATCCTTCAGGGCTGTGATGTTGACCACCTTTGTGCTTTCCTTCAAAGTTGTGCCAATGACTTCCCCTTTATTGCAATGGATAGATCTGGTTCTCATGTAGCCGAGACAGCCATCAAGTCTTTATCTGTTCATCTTCAATACGAGGACGTTCACCCTCTGGTTGAGGGGGCATTAACCATGATATGCAAGGTGTAAATTACTGCATTTCATTTTCATGCTTGTTAAACACATGCAAATCAGTATTTATATTGGCTGTCAAATACTATTCCGTGCTTCTTGGCTAATCAATTTCTCGCTTTAATGTATTGAATTGAATTGAACATATAGACGTAGGCTTGAGTGTTAATTACCAAAATAGATAGTTGATGTTGGGCATAAATTTTTTGAATCATATCATATTGTGTCTTGAGATATTTACAGATAAAATGATGCCAAGACAAGAGAAAAACACGGCCTATGTAAGCTGTTCCGCTGTAAATGTGAATTCTTATACTTAAGCTTTTCATTTGGCAGGTGATTGCTGCTAATTCTGTTGATGTAATGCGTAACTGCTATGGTTCTCATGTGCTTCGGACTCTTCTTTGCCTTTGTAAAGGAGTACCGTTAGATCAGTCCGGGTACTATTTTTCAAAATCAGCAACAGTGCTAGCAGAGCGATTGAATATGAAGGAGTTTCCTTCGAAGATACATGATGCAACAAATTTTCAGTCTGGATTTCCAAATTTACTGAATTTACTTGTGTCAGAGATGATAAAGCATGCTACAAAATGTATCAAGACCCTACAAGTTGACCGATTCAGCAGTTTGGTTTTTCAGGCATGCTTTCCTGATATGTATAGTTATTTTTTATGGATTAAATAAATACATATATACCATCATGCTTGGTTATGGCTCTTTTTGCTATCAGGTTAGGGGCCAGTCTATTTGCGTTCTTCTGGCTGAAATGCGGGAAGGGAATTCTCTTTTTAAATTTTGAAATTTTAATTTTTCTTGTTTTGGTTGAGAGTGGGGAGCATGCGTGGTGTTTTATATTGTCTAAGCGACTAGGTTCAGATAACTTCTTTAGTGGTGTTGATAATATGATGAAGCTTCTGTGAGATATAGCCTTCTTTTGAGAAATTTCTTTGGATCTACTTGCTTTAGAACTCTATGATACTCTAAAGAGTTTCCAATTCATTCTTAACTTTGTTACCTACTTTGGTTATAATATTTTTTTTGGTGCCATAGTGTGCTTACTGTTAGTTTTAGTTTTTCTCTTTGATTCCTCTTATCTCACTTGATTTTCTTTAATTAATGGCAGACAACTCTAAGGGTGCTGGCAGGCAATAATGAAGAGTTGTTGCGCATTATTCCTATCCTTCTTGGCTGCACAGATAAGAATAATGCAGAGGGCAATTATATAGCAACTACGATAGTGCCGGCGCTCCTGAATTTGTTAAAAGAAAGTGAATTTTGCCATCTAATGGAGGTGAGCAACCTATAGATGAGGAAAAGCTGTCTATAATTAGCTAGAGTAGTGCAAGAACTTGTGAATAATGCAGAGAGAAGTTCAATAGAAGCTACATGTATTTGCCTACTTCTTATTATTAAGATTATGTTTCGAATAGAAGTTTCATATGTTCCTTTCAAAGTTTCTATAGTAAATGTGAATTTTTGCTATAAATTTTCAATATAAAAGCAAACTATTATTATTTGTTTTCACTTTTCAAACTAACCCTGTCCCAGGTATAATCTCAAGAAATTTTGGTATTGCAAGTAACTATATTTAATCATGTATTATTGATGAGATTTGTTAGTCCCTAAACAATGTCTCTTGGTTGACTGTGGTCTGAACATGGGTTTGTAAATTGTTCTATGATACTTTATACAACCTTGTGTGGTGTCTATTTTCATGTGCCATTAAATACCAAACAATTTTATGCGTGTGCATTTTTTTATGGAAGCATCATTGAAATTATTTTTCTAGGGTGATTTTGAGGTAATCAAATTTTCTAAATCTTTTGCAGGCTGTTTTGGAAGTATCGCCTGATGCTTTGTTCAATGAATTGTTCACAAAATTATTCAGGAATTCCTTGTTTGAGTTATCATCTCATCAACATGGGAACTTTGTTGTTCAAGCATTGATTTCCCATGCAAGCAATCAAAATCTGGTATTATACCTAGTTGATTTTTTGTCTTGAACATTTTCCACATCTTTTTAAAGGTGGCCCTGATTAATTTAATCTACTGTAGGATTGGTTGCATGATATTGCATGTAATGCATTTGTCTCTAGCATATTCTTCATATTCTTTTCATGATGCCCGTTCGTGTTATAATTTTCTCTTTGTAGATTTTTCTCCCCATGTTTATTTTAAGTTTTTTAATTGTTTGATAGATGGATTTAATCTGGGAAGAACTTGGGCCAAATATGGAGGATCTTTTAAAAATGGGAAGGTCAGGAGTTGTTGCTTCACTCATTGCTGCGAGTGAAAGGCTTCACATTAATGAACATAAGGTTTGTACTTTAGTTGCAGTATCTGTGGTGAGCGGATTTCTATGTACTTATGTGAAGGAGATTATGAATTAATTTATTGCTTCTAAAACCTAACTACAAGTCTGCAATGATTGCATCAAAATTGAAATGTATATGGTATTACTTGCATTACATAATGAAGTTACTTTACTTTCTTAATTTTGTTTCTCATCTCTGAAAACTTTAATGGCAATTTTGTTACTTTGTGCAGTGCTGTAAAGTTCTTGCTGAAACAGTGTGTTTAGCTGATGAATCTCCAAAATGGATTGTTCCTCGACTACTGTTCCTTGATAGCTATTTCACTTGTGAAGATAAGTCCAATTGGAGCTGGCAAAGTGGTGCTAAAATGCATGTAATGGGTTCTCTGATCCTGCAGGCAATATTCCGGTTTAGAAGTGTAAGCAACTTTCTTGAATATGGATACTTTGGCTGCTTTATTTTTGGTGTCAATTGAAAAAAGGTTAGAAGGGGGTTGTGCACACATCTGTTAATGCGCCTAGGTGTAACCACAGGAACTATTGGATTCCTAACTTGATAGGAAATCTTTCAACCCTGTAGACCTGATTTTTCTTGGGGTTAGGGCATTGTTATGTATAATTTGTCTTTCATTGTTGTTTTAATTCCTTTCTTAGAGACTTCCCATGAGGCCCAGAGATAGAAGCTTCAAGCAAGAAACAAGCTGGTCTTGAAGCATTTCTAAGACCCTAATAAGACTTGCAACTGCCATATTAGAGATTTGGACTCACCAGTCTTGCCCCTAGAACTGCAGGAAAATAACAAATTATACTAAATATGAATGGTCACTACTTCCTATAGTGGCATTAATATGGATCTTCAGTAAAGTCTAATTCCTGTATTTAAACTAAAAATAGAAGAAGAATGTTTGACTTTTCCATTTTGTTGGAATCTTTTAATGTGGCTTAGCACAATGTTTTGTAGGTTATAGCTTTGCAGTTAAACTTAATCCTTAGGTGCAGATCTGGCCTTTGTGGTTCGTGAAGAAAAATCTTCATCCATTATCATAAATTATGAAAATCATGATGAGCTTCAAGTGATGTATCATCCATTATCTTGGTAGGGTTTTGGAAGATTAATGTTTGGGGGGTTGGGGCCAGGGTTCTCCCAGAATAGGGGTGATTTGATCCTCATGAGCTTTTTAGCTCGAGATAGTAATGCACATTCAGATGTCTGGTAGTGTAGTGTGGTGAACTTGCTGTGGGAGTCAATGGAAACTCTATGCCATAAATTGATAATCTTTATTATATTATTTAAGGGATTAATATTTCTCATGTTGTAGGAAATAAAATTATCTCTTACACACACATAAAAGTGTGTGGAGCCCATGAGAAGAGAAGAGAGAGAGAGAGAGAAAAACATGGGCTCTATATACTTTTGTGTGCGTAGGAGATAAAATTGTCTCCTACAACATGAGAAACATTAATCCCATTATTTAAACACGTCGTGTTTTTAAAACGGAAATTCTTTGTAGATATGTTTATCTCATGTATGCATTAAAAAATTGTATTTCATTTGCTTCCTTTTGTTGTCGTGCGTTTCACTTTTGCAGGAATATATACAACCTTATATCACCAGTATAACATCCATGGAAGTAGCTCATGTGCTTGAAGCAGTGAGAGATGCAAGAGGATCGCATGTTATTGAGGCTTTTCTATGTTCAGGTGCTTCTGGGAAACAGAAATGCAAATTAGTTACAAAGTATGTCTTTCAACTATATTTCTTGTATTTATATTCTCTGGGATCTCTTAGAAATTCTTATTTATGCTAAAGGTATGAATGCAATAAACATGTTTTTTAGATTAAGGTATTGTATTTCTATATTGAACGCCAACTCTTTCATCAATATGTCTTCTAACTTTATGGGATTCATGTTCAAGTTTAGGATCATAGATTCATGCACATGAGATGACAGCAATTGTTTGGTTGAAATCTGATTTTTTTAATTAAGAGTTAAAATTTGAGACCCCTTGCGGTTTAGGATCCTTTGGATATGCTTTCTTTTGACTATAACTAAATGGATAGAAATAGCTATTGAGATATTTTCCAAAGTTGAGAACGGGTTAAATTCCAAAATTAAGTTTTTCAAGACTTCAAGCTGAAAATACCATGAAATGTGTATGTAATGGATTTCAAAATCATTACTATATTGAGTGTCTTTATTATGACTTTATTTGTTCCCTTTTCGTCTTTTGTAATTTATTTTGTAGACTACGAAGGCATTTTGGAGAGCTTGCACTCAACTCATCAGGTGCTTTTACCATTGAAAAGTGCTTCACTGCCTGTAATCTGTCACTAAGAGAGGCTATAGTGTCTGAGGTGCTGGCTGTGCGAAGTGAGCTTTCCAAGACAAAGCAGGGCTCTTACTTATCAAGGAAACTAGATGTTGACGGGTATGCTGTTGGCTATTTACTATATAGTGGAATGTCCAGATTTATACTTTCCGTCAAGGAAAAAAAATAAAAATTATCTCCCTGTTCTCTAAATGCAGAGTGCATAAATCAAATTTCATAGAAACAAGATCATATTGTAGGATACAAGTTTTTTCTGTTCACACCTCAAAGCTTATGAATTTAGAGTCTGACATATGATGGAACGTTGTAGTATTGAATGTTGTTTGCTTTTAGATCCGAGTTTATTGAAATCAATTTTCATGATTTATGCCTTTGCTTTATTGCAACAGATTTGCTGCCAATCCTCATCATTGGAGGTCAAAACAGACATCCAAAGAATCTACTTATAAAGATTTTTATGCTACGTTTGGCTCCAGTGATGCTAAGTCAACCAAAAATGACGACTTTCTTGCTGACACTTCAAGTAATATATCAAATCCAAAAGCTGTAAAGGAAGTGAGAAAAGAAATTGACCAATCCCTAGGTTCTGGTGCACCATTTCTGAGCATGCATGGCTCTAAGAGAAACGCAAAAAAAGCAAAGCAGAAAAATAAGAAAAATGTTCAGATTGGTGGAGATGATGATAACTCTAGTAGGAAAAAGAAAAGGTCTGACAAGGAAAAGGTTGAAAGTGGTTATGATATTGCTGCTTCTGCAACAGCTATGAAGACTGTGAAGAAACGGCAGAGAGATGGTGAGGTGTCTGAGGCTTCTACGAAGAAATTGAAGGCATAGGATGAATAGAGTGGAAGGCCATTTTTATTTTTATTTTTATTTTTATTTTTTTTAATTAAGAAAAAGAGAAGGATGGAATTAAGCATGGTCAGAAGGACCCAAAAGACTCTACGCATGTAGATTGGAATGATTTCCTGTTTGTTAGTAATTTTGTATCATTTACCATGTCGCATGAATATGTAGCTGGACAGAGTAATCACATTCAGCGAGAAAGGTAGTTACTGCAAAATATGAAATGTTTTTCCTCCAAGGAATCTCCTCCGCCCTTCCTTCCCCTTCATCCCAATATATTATTTGTGTTCTGCTGGATGTATATGAATTTGCGACAAATATGGAGATCATTACCCTTTTCTAGAATACAAACGTTATAATAGATTTAAGTATATCAGAGAACTCAACAACGGTTGGTTAGCAAAAATGTAAAATACAATGTAAATTGCAATACATATAATCATTGGCACTTGGCTGTTGGAGGGTGAAACACCAGTGTACACTAACAGTTGTTCTGTTTGTTTAGAAGGAGCAATAAAAACGAAATGAAAGAAATAAGAAAAGAAAAGAAACGGGCAGTTTCGATTTTGCTTTATTGTTTGTTCTGTCTTTCAACCATATGTTGGAGGATTGAACCTGCGATAGAAATATGATTTTTCTGTCAATCATAGGGTAGCTGCATATAATGGAAAGGCTAGAAACTGTTGACTAGAGTTACTTGTTTTGTATGGGATTTGATTTGGTTGGAGGTATCCTTCGGAAACTCGAATCCACCTGCTTAGAAGGATTCTTCCTATGAGCGCGCAAATCTTTAAGAGCTTGATGAGAAGATGAAGTCTTGCTTAATGGCGAAGAGTGCACATTCATGGATGGGTGAACCTCAGCTTTGGCTCTAGAAGACCAGGTTGATAATAACAGTGACAGTGTCAGAGCAAGAGCAGCCAGCGCTTTGGACCAGCTCTTCATGGTAGTGTGGAGGATCTTGGTTATTAAGGTTCTGAAGCTTATAGTTATTGCATTGTGAGTCAAGTGTTAAGGCTAATAACACCATGTTATGAGGGTGAATTCTGAATTGTATTAGTGTTGATTGATTCATTCTTTATTACTGTCTGGAATGCTAAAAATTTAATTTTGGGATCTGGTGCAGTTGGGTTCATGTGAGATCATGTGCTCAACTTTTGACTACTGCATCATCTTGGATTTTGGATTTGGTGGAAAATGGAGACAGAAGCTTCAGAAAGGACATGTGATTAGGCACGTGATTTTACTAAATCTTTTAACTTTCCGGGAGAAGACAAAATTGTTGGTATTGAATAATAATCATACGATGACATCAGGAATCTGATGAACGCTATGTACAAAGTGTGAGACTGAGCGAAGTTGGTGAGTGTCAAGCTTTTTCCTTATTTATATGAAAAGGGAACAAAAGAACAGATGAAAGAATATCTTTCCTATATTTGTGTCAATTTAATATGTTTCCCTCCAAAGTTTGAGTGACTGTTTCAGAGATCTTTCCAGCTTGGCCATGAAGACAACAGTACTCACAGTTGCATTGCTTCTTCTATTCTCAAAGTGTTTTTATGAATGATGCTGATGTGGGTGGGTAACTGCAATATTACACCTGATTTGATTGAGGCGTTTTAGTTTAATAGATTATCAATCATAGTTGATTGAATCAAATTGGCCTTTTCTGTCCCAATTATATATACATAGATGTGGAACTTTACGAGATATTCGTTCATGCTCTTTGATATTATTTTCAAACCATATATCAAGGGCTTTAGCAGATTATCAACAATATTTATCATTGGACGTATCACAACTACTTACGCAGATATTTGAATTTTTTAATATAATAGGATCATGTGACACAAATATTCTATAATGTATATTTAAAAAGCCCATATTCTTTTAACAACTTTTTAAGGAAAAAATTTAAAAGCCCCCTTGTAGTTTTGCTTGGGCGTTTGGTTGAGGAGAAATTTTTTGAATACTAGGGAAATGTAATTGATAGGAAAATGGTTGGAAAGTGAGTTTGGTAGGAAAATGTAAAAAAAGTTGTTTGGTTGAGTAAAATATTACTGGGAAAATTAAGTGAAATAACAGAATGAAGTGTTTGGTTGAATATTTCATATTGATGGGAAAGTAATTGAAGTTACGAAAGTATCCTTTTTTAATCATGATGGTGGCAGTTATCAGGTGCACCCATTGCACTGGCTTGTTGAAATGAACCAGTGTGTATACCCGATAACCTAGTTTTCAGATATTTTTGTGTTAAATTAATGTTGATTACGAATAGAGAAAGATTTGGGATATTATTAGGTGCAGAATATAAAACACACGGATGTACAAAATTATGTACTTTGTTCACTCCGAAAATAGCAATGCTAGTGAAACTCATCTTAATTGCTAAATCCAAGAAAAATGAAGAAAATAATATATTTCCTACAAGCTTACATGAGTTTTTCTTTCTTTTATACAATGAATAACAAAAATAGTTACAAGAATAAATTACAGATGTAAGTGTACAATTATCAAACACTGCCAGCAAGTGAAAATATTTGATGACCCCTGAAATGGAAAAAAAAGGTCCGATTCTGAAAACAAATAATTATGAGCATATCACAAATCTGAAGGCAACCTCCACTAACAAAGGCATACTAGAGCAATGCACACTTGTAGCAAACTTCAACTGCAACAAAATTCTTTTGTAGACACGAGAATCATCTTAGCTAACTTTCTGCTTGGCCTTGGCCTTGGCCTTGTCCTTAGGTTCTTCGATAACAAATTCAGCACACAAATCCTTCAGAGCAATGATAACTGTAGTTATCAATGGGCCCATAATAGCCCCCTGCAGAACAACATACTCCTTCGGTCAATTTAAAGTTTGTTATGGAAACTAATAGAAGTGCATCTTAACAATTACTCACTGATAGACTGAACCAAACATGATCAAAAATATGAAAAGGATATTTCTGCCATCACTTAATAAGTAGACTGCTTCCTTTTCCCTCAAACACCTACCCAAAAAAATAAAAATGAAAAAAATAGAAAATCAAAGCCCAAAAGAATCAGAACTACTTATCTCAATTAGAGTTACTTGAGCATTTAAAAAAGTTGTCAATATAAGTTTAGTTAAGAGAATACCACACTAACCTAGTAGTCACATTTCAAAGCTTGCTAGAATTAGAATTAGAAATTATGCTATGCAGGTAAACCAGTTTTAAATTATGAAACAAGAGTATTCCAAGAGAAGCAAGTTGTCATAAAATGCTTAAATCACAGACAATACGGGTTAAAATCTGCCTAATATAGTCAAAACATGATGCACCAAGAGTGAGAGACTAAAGCACAAATTGCTTCTATAACTTTCACAAATTTATAACTTTTATATTGGATTCAACGTTGTCATTTACAAAACATTTATAACTTTCACAAATTTCAAATTTCTCCCACAAACATCCTCTCTTGTTCCATTGTAAATAGAGATCAAGTTTCTGTAAAGTTGGTGAAGGGCACAACTTTTATGTAGTGATATATCTCTACTGTTTATTTGTATTTTACTGTGAGATTTGAACTCCCTTTGATACCAGTATTTCTCCCCTTCCAGTCTAATTATTTTCTGAATTTATGCAGGCAAACCAAGATCCACAATATTGGGGCTAGGCTTGTTGGTGTTGATAAATTTGGTAACAAGTACTATGAGAAACTTGAAGACACACAATATGGTTAGTGTGTCTCAATCTGTATGTATATGTGGTTAGTCTAATAAATTACTCATGGCTAAAAAAAACAGTGAAAACTAACCTCTTGAGCCCAAGACTAGCTAAGGACTAGTGAAGGTGCTTACCATGCACTTGGGCAGCAACCATTTAAATCAAGCGTTCTGATTATTGCACATGGTTGTCTCACTATGACATAATGAACAAAAAAAGGATATGGTGACATGCTATGGCTTTTAATATGCTTTGTCAAAACAATTTTTGTACAGAGTTGAATCCTACTAAAGGATGATAAGCCTGTCTTGGAGTTACTACAAACTTTACAAGTAAACAAGAAATATGGCTTTCAAAGAAGATGCTTTCCATACTTGAAACCTTAAAACAGATTACACAATATGGCTTTTAAGAGCACCATATAAACATTTGAATAGAAAGCTCTATTTGTCACCAAGTTTAAAGAACAATGAATCCTGTATGTTGAAATCTTATTCCTAGTCATTAAATAGTTGGATGATCTAATGGAAGTCCAACAGTACATCAAATGCTTGATTTTGAGCATAATGTCATATTTCAAGTTATGCCACGAGAACAGCATACCATGTATAAAACTATAATGGAAGCGGATAAATACCAGAATGCAGTGGTTCTCCACACACCTTACTTCCATCTTCTGTCCAACGTGCACCATATCCATCAGCAACCCTTATTTCGAAGACAACTCCATGCAGCGCGACAGTATGTATATTCAGCCAACAACAATGCGCTATTAAGCGGTTAATAACATCCATTGCAAGCCTATTTTTATTAGAATCTGTAAAGAACGTTGAAAAAGGATAAATAAAAAATAATGTGATCAACCTATTTTTATTTCTGGCAAACATTTCAGCTAATATAATGTGATAATCATTCTTGACAACATACTATGGATTATGCTTTATTTCTGGCTAACACATGGCAAAGATAAGACCAAAATAATATAATGACTAAATAAACATGATTTCTGAATACATTATACAACATAGCCAAGTCAGTCAGAGTTATACAGTCTCCTTGATTGTAGATAATATACGGTAGTGTTTGGTATACAAGTTAGAACAAGACAAAACATAACATATAAGTTCGTCCACTAAAAGAGATGAAACCAAGAAAAACAAAACAGAATAGTTCCATGCCATTCTACTATGTCTTGTCCCCGCGCCACACACTATCATATAAGTCACCATTACTCTTCAGAACCAAAATCTGTTAAGAAACCCCAAATAAACCCTCTAACTAACAAATGTATTCTTTAACTTTCGATTAATAATTCAGAAATGAAAACACCAAATTAAACATGACTAGCATACAAATATTATTCGTTGTCTTTATTTGTTTCATGTTTATGACATAATATGGAGAAATGAAATAAATTAAAACTAATTATCACCGGGATTTGAGTATTGATTAATCAGTAAACTTGTAAATTTCTGCATCAGATAACTAGTAAATTTATCCCAGAAGAATAATAATCAAACACAGTACCTGCATATATATTAAGAAAAATAAACTTGGGTGGGAGCAAAGGATTGTACCTGGATTAGATGAATGCGATCTGTGTAGGGGTGACTTTTCCCTTCTCGAAAACCTCTGGTTTTCATTGCTTTCCCGCCATCCCTTGCAATCAACCAAGACTCAGATCGAAGATAGAGAGATAGATAGAGAGAGAGAGAGAGAGAGAGAGAGAGAGAAAGCGCGCGAGAGAGCTGTATTTACCCACGCTTGCCTCTGTTTAGCCTTGCCTCTGTTCACGGCGGTGTTCTGGTTCCATTACCCGCGCTTGTCGGATGTGTTTCTTTTTCTCCATGATTTGTCTGAAATAAAAAATATCAAACGCAAGTAGATCTTTGAGTAGATAAGCATGCAAAAATCAGATCACCTGTCGTTTTTACATCTTCAAACGAGCTTCTTCGTGATGTCCAAAAGTGGATTTGCTGGGAGGAGACTCAGTTTGGCGCTAACCAAGGGTAGTTTTGGCACCACCTGTTTTCATGGTTTTCACTTGCCTGGTTATCGGTCGAATACCACTATCGCAATAGGATTTCAGCACCGTGATTTTGATCCAATTTTGCATACAAAACTGAATCGCCAGGCAAATCACTTAGGTATGCAAATTTTTAGATCACCTGTACCAAACGTGGAGAATCAACTTATCCACTTTCAGATGCCCAGCAAAATTTTGAGAAATCCGGTACCAAACGCCCCCTTAAATCACTTACCCTCTGTTTTTTTTTTTTAAATCACTTATCCCCTGTACTTTTTTTTCATCCAAACAAAAAGTAAAAAAATAAAGTAATATACTTATTTTAGAAGGAAAAAAAAAAGACCAAATATCTTGAAAACTTACAACACTTACATAAAAAATTAAAAGCAAAAAGAAAATAAAATAGAAAAAAAGATCAAATATGTTTAAATAAAAATAAATAAATAAAAGATAAAAAAATAAGACCACTTAAAAATTTAAAAAAGACTAAAAATAAAATAAAAATTTAAAAAATTCTGAGTAATACATGGCGTAGTCTTAGCCAGATGAAGAAGCGTTGCATGTAACAAGTACTGCTTCCAAATGTTGCACAAAAATAATACAAAGAGATGTGCCTTTTGGTTTGGCACGTAAGGAGGACGTGGGTTTGTTTATCTATTTTCTGTGAGTTGGACTTTTTCTAATGCCTTTCTGATGATTCGTGTGTATTGTAAATCTGGAGAAAATTGGAAACAATGTTGTAATTAATAGAAAGTTATTTACAACTTGTTAAATATTTGCACGTAACTCAATAATTATAATTAAGGCCTAATTATAGCTTGAACGTTTTTTTTTTTTATATCAATATCCGATCCTTCCCAATATCAAAATGACAAAATCTCCAAATTTAAAATAAACTAAATTAATTTTTATTGTTGCTAATCAAAAAGGAAACTTTTGACTACCGACTTTTTTCCCCTAAAAAATTCAAACACATGAATTAATAGGCAGAGAAATCATAATCTTCCAAATTATGTATCCAAAAAAAAAAAAAATCTTCCAAATTAAGTGGGTCCTATTAATTATATAGGCCCCATTAAAATTTCAACGAGGTTCTTGTTTCTCAAGAATAAAATAATTTTTGTATCTGTACTAAAAAAAATAAAAAAAAATTGTATTAAAAAAAAAAAGAATAAAATAATTTCTGTAACATACGTCCCCGGTTACTGTTCGATTCCATTGCACCGTTTCTGCAAGAATCTCTTCCTTCTTTTAACTAAATTATCACTATTTATTTGGATACATGTGATAGTATTAATTTAGATCTGCAGATCACTAGAGAACTTACTTAAAATTAGGGATCTTCGCGTTCTGGATTGGATCGGTTTTGAAAGCAAAAATCATCCGATCCAATCTCTTCGGTTTGATCATATAATCATCAATTCGGTTTGGATTTTTTTTCAAATCCGATCCGATCCAATCCAATTTTTTTCGGTTTGGATTGGATCGGTTTTCGATTTTTTGAAAATCCTAAAATTTATTGCATGATTATTGTGCAAATAACATCTTTTGTATATATTGGCTTTGTAAAAAAAAAATTGAAATACAAAAACATTAGTAAACTATAATATAATTTTTTTTTTTGCAATAAGATATGAAGCTCTACGAAAGATAAAATTTTATTGATGAGACTTGTTGGGTTTAGTTGATGGGTTAATGGGTCTCGGGTTTAGAAATTTTTAGGCTATGATTAGGAAAAGACCCAAGTAGATAGAGGAGAATTAATATATTGGATCGATTTTCATCAACCCATCCAAAAACTGATCCAATCCAATTAAAATTTGTGATTTTTTTTTCGGTTTTTGATTTTTCGGTTTTCGGTTTATTCGGTTATTAGTTTTACGGTTCGGTCACCGCGATTTTAATCGGTTTGGATCGGTTGATGAACACCCTTACTTAAAATGACGGGCAAAGGTAAACATTTTTTAATTCAAAATGAAAAAAAGGAAAAATGAAGTGGTGGATTAAATAAGGTCTCGGTGGAGAAAAGATAATTGTTATTTTATAATTATTTTTCCCAATCTTCTTAAGAATATTAGGATTTTTCTTAAAAATACACGAATCTGATTGATTACCTTAAGAATAATTGGTTGGTTCATTTTCAATTGAATTCTGTCCTGATTTGTTAGTTAATTTTATAGGATTGGATTGGATTTGATTGTGCATTTTTTCATTCTCTAATTGGATATTATTTATTAGCCTTAGCCTAGCCGTTTAATCTTGTGCTGACTCTTGATTTGATGGAGCATGATATATGAGAAAATCGAATCCTACATTAATTCGTAATTAACCGTCCAATGCGAGTAACGCCAATTCTTGCTTAATATATGCTATAATGTAAATGAAAAGGCTACAACTATACCATACCTCGTTATCTCCATAACTGGCATTGTGATTGTAATATCTTTATGAGGAGTTATTGATCATTACCTTTTGTGGAATGATTTGCTGTTAAGGTTACAAGTTACTATTTTCCGTTCTTCCTTCCTCGTTTAACCTGTTTTTCTCTCTCGCTCTCTATTAAAATGCAAAATGCCAGTTTTGTGTTTTACACTGAAATATTCTTTTGCTTAGATTGAGCACCACTTGTCAGCCTGATATCAAGTTTCAATTTCTCTTGAGCCCTTGTTGTGGTTGGCAATTTCAGTGTTGTTCAAGTTTATGATGATGAAATCCCAATTGCATCAACAATATCAGGCTAGTTATTATGAAGCCTATGGATTTGATCTGCGTGAGGACTTTTCCCAGGTATTAACTGTTTGATTGTTCGTATTTGACTTGTTTTCTTCAAGTGATAGAATCATAGAACCAGCTCCAAAATTCTGCACTAGAGTGTTGTATTTGACTTGTTTTCTTCACTTGCATTTGAATTTTGATCGCGTGAGTTATCTGATTCTTTGCTTTGATTAGTACCTGGAGGAAGCAAAGAGCCATGTAAATGAAGCAAAACGGACAAGTTCATCAGTGCACCCAGAAGAATCTGGTATAACAGGATCGAAGAAAGAGAAAAAGGTAAAAAAATCATGGAAAAGTTCTTTGATTTCATGGTGGAAAGGTGACAAGAACAAGAAAAGCAAGCTACGAGGGGAACCCACCAACAATTCAAAATCAAAGGTTTCAGGGCAGAGGAAGGGTCACGTTTCTGGTCCAATATATAACTCGGCCGAAGGTATTGATGTGAAGCACCGGGGTTCAACTTCTGGGCCTCTCACAAGTCTGTTCAAATCCACAAAGAGAGAGGAGTGTGAGATTCCATATATGTCTCTTCACCAACAAACAAGCCCTCGTCCTGTGCATAACTATGGCCCCCTTTATGTGGTCACTTGAATGTGCCTGCAACTATCAGCGTTGCAAATTCATTCTGCTGACACGAGCTTCATAGGAAAAGCCTTCATTTTCTGCTGGAAAATTTAATCGATCAGCCCTTTGTTAGATGAAATAATTTATGTTTTGAATTTTATCATGGATTGTATTGGCACGCTCTTGGATTTTATCTAAGAAAACAAGATTTGAGAATGGCTCCTCTTAGTCCTGATTGCTTTGTTGAACCCTCATTCTAGGCTAGCATCTATTTTTTTGGGTTTAATTTTTAATTTTCAAAGCATAAGTTCGCGGTCTGGATTGGATCGGTTTTGAAAGCAAAAATTATCCGATACAATCCCTTCGGTTTGATCATATAATCATCCATTCGGTTTGGATTTTTTTTTCAAATCCGATCCGATCCAATTTTTTTCAGTTTGGATTGGATCGGTTTTCAATTTTTTTAAAATCCTAAAATTTATTTCATGATTATTGTTCAAATAACATCTTTTGTATATATTGGCTTTGTAATTATTATTTTTTAAAATACAAAAGCATTAGTAAACTATAATATAGTTTTTTCTTTTTTGACATATGAAGCTCTACAAAGATAAAATTTTGTTGATGAGATGTGATTAAAATTTTTCTTGAGTTTAGTTGATGGGTTAATGGGTATTGGGTTTAGAAATTTTCAACCTATGATTAGGGAAAGACCTAAGTAGGTAAAGGGGAATTAATATATTGGATCGGTTTTGATCAACTCATCCAAAAACCGATCCAATCATATTAAAATTTGCGGGTTTTTTTCGGTTTTCGATTTTTTGATTTTCGATTTATTCGGTTTCCTATTTTTCGGTTCGGTCACCGCAATTTGAATCGGTTTGGAACGGTTGATGAACACCCCTATACTCGCTCCTACAAAACTTGAAATCATGGTGGTATTATTTCGGCAGTATCAAAAAGGCTCTCGATATATAGATATTTTAGTTAAAGATGTTGTTTCGTCAGTCTCGATCCATTGTAATATGTAAGCCATAATAATAGTAATAAAAAATTATATAACACGGTTTGTCATATATGATTTCTCCCTGCCCAATTTCTGGAACTGTTCTTGTGCTATCTCTACTATAATTTTTCTTTTGCTTTGAGTTTTCATTTGTTATTCATTTCATGAATGATCTCCTCCCAGACATCATTGAAAAAAGCTATTCTAGCATGTAGGCGAAAAAGAAGCATCATATATTTGGGGGAGCGAAAGACACCAATGTGGCGCCAAGGATATAAAAATCATGTCCGGTTACCTACCCTTCACTTAGGAATGGGCTCAATGTAAGACGGACAAACCACCCTTAAAGCGACCTTGTGAGTTGTGATGCTGGAGAACCCATGAACTAGCCACAAACGGAAAATTTTCAAAATCTACGAGGTTAGGTGAAGACTTTTTTAATTGTTTATATTATTCTCTGACAAAATCGAAAAAGCACGTCTTCAAATAATATTGGAAGGTGCCACTACTAGCCTCAAAATTGGACTTGCTAAGGATGAGCAACTAAAGTGCTAAAGTAAGGGGAGGAGTATGTAAACATGTTGGGAGTTGGGATGTCTAGAAAACAGAGCATGCTGAGGAAAAAGGTTGTATTTGTGCCGAATGTGTCAAGACTTTATTCGGCGTGGATTCCTTTAATTAAGGGAAAGGAAAACTAGACAAAAGACCTGGCTTATACCTCATAGGCATAAGCATAACCATTATATTATCAGCCGAATTGAGTCCATATTGATAACAAAATGCTTCATTGTTTCCTAATTTTTAATTTTTTTTTAAAGAAAAAAACAAGAATATTCTCCAAAAGATTTTTCAATCAGTACATAAAGGTCACATAGCCAATGAATGACCCCAATATTAATATAAGAAAGCCTTTTGTACTATTCTCTCCCTCTTTTTCGCCTACTCTTGATGCTAAGAAAGATTAACCGTCTTTTTTGTCTTAATCAAATTCTGTTCATACAATCAGAACCTTGCATATAGACAGCTTCATTTATTTCTTGTTATCAATCCAACAACAGCATGGCCTCCGCTTCCCATGCGAGGAATTGCATTATTAATAATGCATCTCAACTAGAAATGGAAAACAACAAGTGCTATGTACAGACAGTTAGAATGACTAGCAAGGATTTCTCAGATACATAATACTGATAATAACAATCATCGGAACATGACCTCTTAATTACTGAGTAATTTCATTAAAACTCTCTGCAGATTAGTGCTGGTGCTGGCATACAGTGGTGAGACTATTCGATCCCATATTGTATCCTTTTCACTTCACCATTAATTAATATTATCGGGTCAGGCTAATTGCAAATAAAGATCAAAATTAAAATAATATAATAAAATTCATATTCAATAAATGAAAATTGGTTATTCTAGTCTATTACTACAACAAAACCTATAATTTATACAATATAGACACTTGAAACAATTATTCTCCTTAGCCATTATCTGGACAAGTATTGGAAGGGCAATAGCAAAACCATATATGAAAGAGAAACTCTGACCCCTCAAGAGACACCTCAATGGTGCTCTTTCAAACATAGATACTTTGAATTCTTTCTACAATTCTCAATCACAAGTTGCTGCTCCATGTGGGCATATGTACTCAAAAAAAAATATAAAAAAAAAATGAACAGCATTGGCAAATTCCTAACTCTGTCCTCCCCCAGCTTGTTCCACATCTATAGAATTGGGACTCCATGGATTTAACTTGTTGTCCCTGCTTAAAAGCCTCTTCAATGCCCTCAGTCTCCCTGTCATAGGCGATTTCAGGTCATCTTCAGCAAACCTGCTTGAAGAGGGCGACAAAGAGGATGAAGTGATGTCCGTTGGTATATCAATCACCAACATTCCATGACGTTTATTATTACTGCTACTATCCCCTGAGGAGGATGAGGAGCAAGGTGGCCGAGAGGTACTTTCTTCCAAAGAAGCAACAGTAGAACTTATTTGGGTCTGGTTCCCCCAAATCAACACATTTGTGGGAAAAGTTGAAGATTCTAAGCCACTAACGTAAGCTGAATTTTCTGCATCTGTTGATCCATTATTCCGTGAGACATTTTGTTCATCATTTGAACCAATAACTGATTCAGAGGCAACTGGTTTCCTGCAAAGAGGGCAGGTAGAATGGGATTGGAACCACATATCAATGCAATCTGCGTGAAACCCATGATTGCATTCGGGTAAAAGTCTAGCCTTTTCTCCTTGAACAAGCTCAGAGAGGCAAACTGCACATTCTAAACCATCCTTGAAGTCTTGGGATTGGAATAACAATACGGGAAGGGACCTGAGGACAGAAGGATCAAGCCCGGTTCGAAAAGCACCGTCTTGACCAGAGGCAAAGACAAAACGGCGGCCGTTGCGGCTCCGACTCCGAGATCCGAAAGCAGTGGTCTCTCCAATACTCCACCAGAACCTTTTAGCATAGAGATGAAAGAACATAGAAATTACAACAACCATGAATAAGATTATTATAACCACAACCATAATCTTGCCGGTTATATCAACGGCTGGGGACTCGCCCAAGTTGTCACTTGGCACCGACGAGTCACTCATGGCAAAGCTTTGGGGCTACAAATTTCAGAATTTCACAAAACGAAGCAAAACCCAGATGCAAAGTCACTCCGAATCTTGACAGGAAACAACCTTGGATAAAGCAAATGAAAACAAAGAAAACAAAGAAATGAAAATGAGGGAATTTGAGAATGGAAGAGAAGAGGAAGTTGGGTTTGGCTTTTGAATGAGAATGTGAGAGTTGAGAAGGTTATAAGTAAAAAAGAGGAAAGGAAGTAGGAGAACCTCCCTCCAGAATGGACTCAAGACTTTGAATTGAGAGTGTTGGCGCTGACCAAAGTATGATTTGAATTTGTATAAAAGAGTCCTAAAGAAGATGATGATGATGGGTTTCGGGGATCTTTCTTCTGCATCTTCTTATTAATTTGAATCCAAACTCCAAACCAATAGCCGCCTCGATAATTCAACCTACAAAATATGTTGAAAACGAAATATAACCTTATTTTTTTATATTTTTTTTTTAAGAAAGATTATCCTTATAATCTATTTTTTTTATAAACTGATATAATTATTGATTTTTGTCAACTAATGATTATTATTTATGAAAAGAGTGTTTGTCATTTTAAATGACAAAACACTCTGTCCTTTTAAGAGAGAGACGACAGACACAGAAAAACAAATTTATTTAAATTTTAAATTAAAAAAAATCATCCACTTTCTCTCTCCCATGATTTTTCATTTTTTTGTATCTATCTCTCTCTTAAAATGACATGACTTAAGTCAATTAACATGACAAACACCAAACTCATTATTTATTATGAATTAATAATTAATTGATAAATTTAATTTATAAAAAAAAATAATCGTTAATTGATGAAAATTAATCATTAAAATATAATTATAAAAATTTGTAAATAAAAATAGTATAATTCCTCTTTTTATTTTTTTAAAAAGTCCAAGTAACAGTAACACTAGATTTGAATTCATTGCCCGCAAGTTGCTCCCAAATTGCCATGTATCCTCTCAAATAAACTCCCATCATCAATGAACCAATTACGTGTGACTCTTGTCTTGCAATGACAATGGATATTGACCGAACTTTTTTTTTTTTTTGATAACAATATTGACCGAACTTCGTTCACGTTAATCATGATTTGGGTTCTACTACCTTTCTCTAATATAATTTTTTTTTCCCTCTAGGTAAGCCCTCTTCACTTATTAAAAAAGAAAAACTTTTAAATTCTCCTGATGCGTAAATAATAATATTTAATTACAGAGAGAAAAAGGCATGTCGATTTAGTGATTTTAAAAAAAAAAATATGAACTATCTTTTCATTTTTTTAAGTAATCAAGAGGATTATATTAAGATGATTTTTTAAAAATATGACATTACTCGAATATATAATAAAAGAGGAAATAATTTAATGAATGATAATATTCTCAAAAATATTTTTCCTTTATTTTTAACTTGGAAAATATAAATGATTAAAAATTTATGTTCAATAAAACTAGTTATGTTATATAAATCTAGGGCTTTATAATTCTCATTTAACATGAGAATTCAAATTTTCCTACACACCCTTCGATTTCTGTGCTGACATGGATCCTACATATAATTTTTTTCTAACACCTGGGTCCCATATGCTTTTTATCTCTACAACATGAGAATTGAATTCTCATTTAACATGAGAAAATCAAACCCCATAAATCTAATATAAAATTATTTAAGTGATCTTCACTTCAAAACTTTTAGTTGATATGATTGTTTAACATAGTACCATTGTAACACACAGTGCACCCGATGTATTAACTTAATTTATGATATTAAGTGCAGTTAGAATTAATCTTTAATTACTTACTTAAAATTAAGATAACCTCGTGATGTGTAAGATTGTGAAATAATAGATTACTGAGGAGAAACATGTTTTATAGGTTTTTTTTCCATTGAAAAAATCTAGTAAGCTTAAGAGAAAGTAAGAAAAATAGTGAACTCCACTATGTTTTAGCCCCGGAGACACCAACCTAGCACTAAGAGCATCAGTGTAAACGGTTCCCTCTACTCCTCCACGCTGGGGGTACTAACCTGGCGCTGGAGGCGCCAACCTCAAAGGTTGCTTCTGCTCCTCCATGCTAGAGGTGCCAACCTGGCGCGGGAGGCACCAAAGCTACAAGAAATTCTCAAATTCAAGTCTAAGGTTCCCAATTGGATCCTAGACCCCATTCAAGAGTATAACTCCAACCTTACTCATAGTAAACCATGATATCAAAGCTAAACATAATCAATGATTGTGTACCAATTCCAAATGATCTTTTAAAGGATTATCATGATAATCAATGTACCGCTAACATTCTTGGCTTTAAGCCCTCAATTTCATTACAAGCAATGATTTTAACAAAATATAATCAAAACATTAATGCCTTACTACAATTGGCTTCTCATTCTAAAATATACAAGTTATACCATATATATATATATATATATATATATGGGAAAAATATTTCTCAAGCTACTTTAGATAAATTTATCTCCGGCCACCCCAAAACTACGTCGTTTTGATTATTTATTTCCTTATATGTATTGATTCACCTTTGAATGGTTATGATTCCCTTTTTTTTCTCTCTTCCTTTATCACCATTGATCCATCTTTGTACGATTATGATTTAGTAGCCGGAGATAACTTTATCTCCGGCAGCTTGAGAAATGATAAGCCCTATATATATATATATATATATATATATATATATATATATATATCAAAATGGTCCCTGCATCCTATTACCACCAAAATAAGCCAATTTCAAAAAGGGAAAGCCTCATGCACTACATTGGTTTTTTCCCCTGAGAACTATCAGTTCTTTCCCCTGGTGAACCTGAAACATAATCTCCAAATGGGGTGAGATAATAATCTCAGGGTCCTTGAAAGATCACTCCACCATTGAGTTCACTTTCTTGCACGAAAGGTCAAAGCATATGGCATAATATCATCACATAAATAAAAAAGCAATAGTGAATTGACTACACTTGTGCGCCCAATGCACTGGGACCACTATAATGAGTCGTACCTCAAAGTGAGTGTCCGTGTAGAGCTTACAAGAGCCATACCTCTTAGGAAACATCCCGAAAGGGAAGTTCACACTATTCTATTGATCAATGAACCTAATCCATCAATTCAATATAATGACTAACACATTAAATCATATTATATTAAACACCCAATTGCGCACCAAGTCTACATGAATGCAACTATATCATAACTCTAACAATCAACCAAGCAATTAACCAACACTCCCAATGAGTGTGGTGGAACACTAAGTGAGACTAATCCCAAGATTCAAGAATTTATCTCTCCTAAGATTACTTTCAAACTCTTCTTTTGCTCCAATCCAAGTGCTAATTATTCAAGGTCACCAACTAGCACCTATTATAAGCAATCAACCTAATCAATAACACATTTCACACATGCATTCATCAAGTTTATATCTCAATTCATCAACACACAATGAATTGGTACTTACTCCAAATCCTTGAAAACACAACAATGAAACCCTAACTCAATATCAATAATTCACCACTAGGTTCAACACACCTACACCAAATACACATGATTCCAATATCAATTTCATCGTAACACTCTCACAAGTAGAAAACCCCCAAAATTTTCATGAAACCTTAAATCATAAAATCCTCAAGAAACCAAAGTAAGTCATAGGTCCTTACCTCCACTACTTAAAGCACGAAAGGGATGAAGCCTTAAGCTTCCAACAATGAAGGAATCCTCCTCCTTGTCTCCTTAAAGTGGAACAAAAAGGTTCACAAAGGAATGATTTCTTCAATTCCTTAGTTCCTATAAGGTTCCATGTTGGAGGTGAGTGAAGAAAAGAAGAGAGGATGATGAATTCTCTTGAGTCTTGGATGAAGTGGGAAGGAGATAAGAACATGAGAGTGTTTTCTTCTTTTTTGTAGAAATAGAGTGAGGAGGAGGAAGGACAATGTGTTTAGTGAAAGTGAGGAGAGAGAGTGTATGGTCTTGACTTTTTGACTAAGACAAATATCTAATTGGGTAAAAAAAATCATTTTGCCCTTCTTACCTCCTGACTCTCCGCACTCATTCACTTAGATAATTTAACTTATGATTTTTGGATTAATTGGATCTAGATAAGGTATATCACACTCACTTTATTTTAGGGTCTTACCAATTCTTGCACAATTGCACACTTACACCAAATTTTTTAATATTTGTATTTTTATCCCGAAAAATGTCTTAACTCAAAATTTGACCTTTTCATCTAATTAACTCTCTATTTACATATTAATCTCTAATTAATATCATTTAATTATTTGGCTTAATGTAAGCATCATCCTTCAAACCCAATAAACCCTTGCATTTGACCCTTTAGGTGAGATAATTATTTAATAACTTCTTTGTTTCCTAACTCAAAATAAAAAATAACAAATTCTTACCCTATCATTAACACCCTAACTATGGGGTGAAACTGGGCCGGGCCAGCCTACAGGGGCCTACGGCTCGGCTTACGTCAGGCCAGACCTGACCTAGTGTATTTCGTAAAATAGGCCGGACTTGGGCCTTGAAAAAGCTTGTTTAATAAAAAGGCCGTAAGTCCACTTTCACAAGGCCTGACCTATAAGCCTACAGGCCGGCCTATACAATACTATTTATTTTAAATAAAATAAAATTGAATAAGTATGCCTTGAAGAAAAATAAAAAATTATAAATTAATCATTTGCAATTATTTAAAACTTAATTATATTCGATTATATTTTAATAGAAATCTGACTTTATTTTTATGTAGAAGGAACCAACATCTCAGCATGTTAGATTGTGTATATGAATATATTAAAATATTTTTGGGAGAGGTTATACTTACTATAAACATCATGATGTGTTTGTTGGATTCATGTAGTTATTTTAATTTACATAGTATGGATTTGTTTGTTAGATCTAATAAAATATATGTTATTTAGTTTGAGCATTTTGCTTTTTGAAGGTGACTTAAATGCAGATTATATGAGTTTTGTTGTGATTTATGATTTTGTTTAGACGTTGAAATTATGATTTTTGGATTAGCAACAGAATTTGAATATATTTGTAAAGTTGATTCATGGTTCTGCTTGGAAGTTAACAGGCTAATGGGCTAGGCCAGACCATTTATTTTTTTATAAACGGGCCAAATCAGGTTAATAGTTAGGCTCGTACTAGGCTTGGGCCAAGCCAAATTGAAATTTTTTGGCGTAGGTTTGGCCTTTTTGGGGCAAAGCTTGGCCCAGCCCAGCCCACTTTCACCCCTAAGTAGCCCTTTATTTATTTATACATTAAGTAATTTTTACTTACTACTAATCTTCTTGATCATTTTAATTATAGTAATTCGGTTCAAATATTTAATATAAAAATGTAAATAGAAGTTAACTTTCTTGGTCGACACTATGCTCGTTGGATAACTTAAAAACAATTTAGTGAAACGGTTAGAATAAAGATTTTCTTTAGAATTTGCGACAGTTTTGATGATTATGTCACAAATCATTTTTGCTATTTTTTTGTCCATAAAAGATATAAAAAGTCATCGGGAGTGAGCTATTTATAACTTTTGTGCTGTAATTGAAAAAAGCACACGATTCAAATCATAATATTCCACCAAAAAAATAAAAAATAAATCAATCAATTCTTGTTGATTTTATTGCATTCTAATAATTTCATAATGGAATATGTGAATAATTAATTTTGAATCTTATATAAATAGTCATGGTTAAAACTCAAAAGTTACAATTGATAAAATTATTTGACTTTATAAAATATGGAAAAGTCATCTGCCATTTTGTTTTAATCTTCACCATGCAAACCGGAATATTATTCCCAATGCCACCAGTATAAATAAAAATTTAGAGTAGCGCTTATAAATGATTTATCAATAATATATTACTAGCAAGATTTGAACTCATTTCATGCCAATTTTGATAACAAAATCATTTTGAATCCTGGTTCTTAGCATAAATATAAAAAGCACAGAAACAAGACTGTTTTTCCTATCATTGCCGGTGCTTCAATTATCATTGTTATTTGCGGAAAAAGAATAATGCACTTCATTGTCCCCTATAACCTAATTGGATACTCCCTCCCCTTTGACTTTTCTCGCAGCTCTATATTCACGGGATTTTTTTTATATCATTCGAGAGAATCTCAACCATTCATACAGATAATAATTTATTTTAAAAATATTTTAATCAGTCCATTGTTGTGTGATTAATTTGATTTGAGACGGATTTTAAAATTAAGGTTTTAAATTTCTGTCAAAGATAATATTAAAGATGATAGAACATATGCTCACACCCCACTTATTTAATTTTATGACATCAACTTAACTATCATCGTTTGATTCTATTCAGATAATAATTAATAGTAACGAGGGAATGCATTGAGATAAAAGATAAAAAAAAAATGGTTAATTTGTATATCTACATTCATTTTGAAGGAAGATCTCATATCACATCAAGAGAATATTTATTCTCAAAAGGTATGATTTTTGAAAATTTATTCGTCAAGTTTATTACATGTTTGTTTAATATTTAAAATTTTAATACGTATAATTATATAAAGAGTTTTTTTTTTTTTTTTAGATAACTTATCTACATTGAGCATAAAATGACATTGTTTTCAGGTAAAAATAAAGATATTTTTGTAATTATAATTTATTTTGGTGTTATAATAGTCTTTTTCATTATAATTTTTTAATTTTTTAATTCAAAGTGACATCATTTTAGGAAGAAATGTAGATAATTTATCTACATTCACTATAGAAACATTAAAATCGTATATAAAAACAATTAAAGTGGTTTCAAATGCTTTGCTTTATAATATAATTTGGAGCTTGATTAGGAGAAAAATACCAAAGTAAAATATATATCCTTGGACTAAATTATTAATATTCGTTATTGTGGCTAACGATGTTATAATTATAATTTTTTATTTTTGGTCGAGGATGGAGTAGTTTGAATAAAAGTGTCTTACAGCTCGTTTGTATTGGCTTTTTAAGAAAGTCATTTTTATCAGTTCCTTATTTTAAAAGTATTTTCTATGAAAGTTACAGCTATTTAGATTTTTAAGAAAATATTTGACTTTTGACTTCTGCTTTTTTTAAAAGTTAAAATTTTTAGCATCCGAAAAAAGTATATTTTTAGTTTTTTTATGACTTCTGTTTTTTTTAAAAGCAGACATCTAAACAGACTTTTTTCGAGAAGTGTTTTTTTCTTAAAAAAAGCAGCTTTTGAAAAAAAAAAAACCCATCCAATCGAGTTCGTAGTCCACCAAAAAAAGTGTCTTAAAATTTCTTGTAACGTTATCATCACGGGATCAAGCACGTACAAAAATGGAACTAAAAAAACGTTTTTAAGGGGTCGCCACATACATATTTCCTAATCTCCTTTGTAATCACCCGAATTATATATATTGACCAAAATTCCAGCCTTGTAAGTAATTTTGATCTTAAATATAAAAATAATCATAATACCAGTGATGAAAACCAAAGAACCACAATCAACAACGACACGAAAGTGATTAGTAATGCTTTATTCTGCGTAAACAGATACAAAATTTTTATCCCTTTCGTAGTTCTAAAATTTATCCTTATGAAAAAAAATAAAAAAAATTCTCTCAACTAAAATAGATAACAAGTTGTTTGCCGAAAATAAAATAAAATATGACAAGGTTGAATAAAAGACTTAGACATGGCAAAATGAGCCGCCTCACCACGTCTTTAATCCGTAAAAAATGAGACGGGATAAGTGTTGACCTGTCATTAGTGAATGAATTGGAAATATCAATTCATCTTGTTTTTTGAAGCGAAAGATGGGTCAATTTGCCTAAAATATTAAAATAAATAGATAATTATATTCAATGCTAAGTTTTTAATTTTAATCGCTAACATATAAATTTTTCTATGTTTGAAACAAGCATCACACAATAAGACAATGACAAAAGAATAATTTAAGTCAATAATTTCATTTAACATAGCTACACAAGCCATGATTTTAGATTAATTAATAATTTCGGTGTTATCCATAAATATATGCAAATAAACACATCATTGTATGATGTAATTAAAATTTCATATAAGCATGTAGTTTGATTTGTATAAATAGCAATATTAAAATCCAAAAATAGGCACAAGTTTCTTTTTTCTAGTGTGTTAATATATTTTTCTACAAAATCTAAAGTGAATAAAAACCCAAAGAAGCAATTACAATATAGCATATTAGCGTCATGGCTCTCAAAGAAATTTTTTTCTTTCACGTAATAACCATTAACACAAACCAATCAAATTATCATCTAATATTTATCATTATAAAAATAATATTTATCATTGATGGGTTGAAATATACAGCTCTAGATGCGTTGGATTCCACTCATTTTGCCAAATCCACATAAAAATTAAAAAATCTTTAAACTTGGCTATGACCAATCAATGATGGAAATAGACCAACCTTTTTGACTTCAAGTCTACAACCATAAACCTATCAATTAAAGTAGAAAACAGCTGACAAAGCTTCTAGTTAAGTTCACGGTCCATGGGGTTGAAAATGTCTTCTTACCTTGTTAACTTTCGTGAGACATAACCGTGAAACGCTACTCAACAAGTTTCAGCTGGTAATATGTATGTATAGATAGATAATCATTGGCTTACAACATGTTTGCAAATACAATTCTTGGTTTAACTGTTTTTTTTTTTTTTTTTTTCCCTTCTAAATTAAGCAGATATAAAATAGTGAAGATTTTATTCCATTGTTATATATAATTGACTAACAAAAATTTCCATGGAACTAAAAGTGTTAGGAAACAATTGTGCCTTTCCCACATGAAAACAAGCAAACCACTCCAAATATTAATTAACGATTGCCATGCATTAACTAATCCTGATACCCTAATTAATCTGCATATATATATATATATATATATATATATATATATATATATATACATACAGAAATTGTTGAACCCAATATAGTAAAAAAGTGATTGACAGAGGCTGTTAGTTAATGAACCAAGGGGAAACTCTCGCGAATTTTAGCTGGAAGAGTCATGTAGAGAAGAGCTATCAATAAATCAGAGAAACTCTGGAAGTGCCTGAAGACTTTGTCGTCGTGTGTATGATTGTGGCCTTGGGTGAGAGAGAGATGTTCCGTGATTTTGTTCCTACAAAGAGGGCAGGTGCTGTGGCTCTTCAACCATGCATCAATACAATCAGCATGAAAACTGTGGTTGCATCCGGCTAGACACCGTACCTCTCCTCCTTCAGACACTTGGTGTAGACACACTGCACAACAGTCACCTTCACTTTCCTTCCCCGCATCTACATGATGAATATATCTATAACTGTTATACAGTTTATGCAACCTTTGAATTGCATATTTTTTAAAGGAGTACGGGACAAAAACAATGGCTGTGAAGAAGAAGATGAGAATGGTGATCATGTTGCTACTTGCTTCAAATCAGCGCTGTAATAAATTCCAATGAACATTGACCTTTAATTGCCCTTTTAATACTATCACCTGCCGGCTTAATTTGTACTATATATATATGTCTTGGAATAATATTTTAAGTTTCTAAGTACCTGTTATATATTTGGCCAATGATGTTGATCGTTATGTGTAATGTAAGTGTGACACCTGACAAGGCATGATATATATAGATATTTTTTTTTTTAAACATTGCCTCGTTATTTATTTCTGTTTCGGCTCACTGCATGTTAATTTTGAGGAATGATTTGGCTGGTTCTATCTGAAAATAACTCTCGAGTTGAGTTGAAAAGAAAATTGCAAAAGAATACGTCATTGCTATATGATTGCAAATAATTGAATCCTTCGCCATTCCTTCACTCAATCTAGAATCAATCGTTGTCTTAACTAATCTAATATAAACTAATCAAATCAATTTCTCTACTAACTAATTCATCCGATTTGTTAATTAACTGCCGTCGCCAATTATTCTTAATTTCTTGCTGAAATTTAAAAAATCGTGATATAGCAATAACAGTGGAAGAATTTTTATGGTAGAAATGTGGAATATCTACCTAGAATTTGTTTTTTTTTTTAAAAAGAGAGAGAGTTTATTATGTGTTTCTTTGATTGGTATATCTATCTATCTATCTATCGATATTAATCTATTGTATCCTGTGGGTGTGTGGCCGTGTGGGAACTAAAACTAATTACTAATAAGAAATATTTGTAGAAAAGGCCACAAGGGATTTGGGTATGTGTGAGTGTGACGGTGTGAGGCCCAAGACGAAGTGGGGGTGGGTTAGAGCCCATGAGGTACGAGGTATGAGGTTTGGGTTGAACTGGCCATTTGCATTTACATTTATGAACTCGTTAATCCTTACGTTATCCTGTTGTGTTTAGTTCGGTGTTTGTGGTGTGCTTCTTTCATAGCAAATATCACTTTTTTCTTCCTCTCAATTCTCGCTCTCTCTCCCAACTGAGATGCTGTAAATTGCTCGATTTGCATCCTCACCCTCACTGAATGAGCTTCCATGCCTTTGTTTGGTACATGTTTCTTCTCTCTCTCTCTTTCTTCCAATCAGTTTTCTCTTTCTCTCCACCATTTTTCGTTAATTTCTCTCATATTGAACTTTGCCCAAATTTCATCTTGAATATGCTTCTTCGTCTCCATTGTTGTTATTTATATGACCTTATATTATTGTTTATAGTTTTAGCATATGATACTTTTGATAATCTTTTTTTTTTTTTTTTCCTTCTTTAATGTTTGAGAGCAGAGATAACAAATGCACAGCTATACTTCCAATGTCCCTTGTATTCACTGAGGGCACCAATGCCATATCATGGTAAAGGTTCATCGATTTCGTTTGCCTTTGGTAATGAGCAAAACGTTCTTTTTCCTTTGAAATCATTGAACAAGCTTAAAAAGGAAAAATTCAATGTGGCACGTGTTGAGTTGCCGAGGGGTAGATTCCTGATTAAGGCAGTTGCTACCTTAACCTTTGAACCAAAGAGTTTGGCTCCAAAAGGAGACAAATGCATGGACTCCTCCAAGGACTTTGAACTGGGTCTAAATCCTGTCCCACCTGGGGCTCTGCTTGAATATTCTGATGTAGAATCAGAAGAACTTGATGAGAGGGAGAAGTTGAGAAGAATGAGGATTTCAAAAGCTAATAAAGGAAACACGCCATGGAACAAAGGAAGAAAGCATAGTGCTGGTAAGTAGCGCTTGCTTTACTTTCTACTTACTTCTCTATCATTATTTTATTGTGTTCCAACTTTAGCTCTACTTTTGAATATGTGAGCAGAAACTTTGCGGAAAATCAAGGAAAGAACAAGGCTCGCGATGCAGAATCCTAAGGTGATGTCATGTAAGAATATTTTTATGTCTTCGTTGAAGAAGATTTTGAGATTAAGTTCACAACATCCATTTTACTTCAATATGAAATTTACAACCTAGAGTCACTTCCAGATTTTAGAATTCAGACAGGCTCTGATTTGTGGGTGAGCCTTGGAACAGCAATAAGGTTGCTCTTTGTGGCCAGAAAATAACAAGTTCAAGTTTGAGAAACAGTCTATTTGTCAAAATGCAAATATAAGTTTGCATACAAGTGGTCTCACATTCTGCACCCGAGTTCTCCCTTAGACAGGCTGTAACTTCACTTTTTCTGCCTAAAGAAGAAAGTACTCGTAATAGGAAAAAACTGCTCAAGGAAACAGAAGTTTAAAGAAACCATTTTCATTTCTTGTATTCTCCTCTCTCTGTAAAACATTGTTTATATTCTTAACAGGTAGTCTCACATTTTTTCTGAATATAAGTTCTTCTCAAAGCACAAATTTATATAGAATGCATTGTAAAAATAACTAGTCAATGGCAACAATTGATAAAGTGATAAATTTGACTGTTCATACCTTTTTGTTGGCCATTCCAGGCGTTTTGCGATAACATCTTTGTCAATATTTGTTCTTTTCTAAATTGCAACAATTTTTTCTTTGATGAATTCTCTGCTAGGGGTACAGCTTTTCAAAGTTCTAAGTAATTCACTTGATGAAACTTTTGCTACTTTGTCTTGACCTGGATTGCCTAACCAGATTGAGTATTTCAAAGCACACAATATCTGATATTCAAAATTTATTATCCCCTATTTGTCTCTGGTGCCATTGAACAGTTTCTTAGTAAGTTGTAATTTTTTTAATAAGCATTTTTAATCTGGATTAGGTGTAGATAAGTACATAAATGGTTATTGGGCTTTTGAATTTTGGCTTATATAATTTTCTTAATTAATTTGTTAACAAAATTTGCTAATGCAGGTAAAAATGAAGTTGATTAATCTCGGGCATGCACAATCGTAAGTATATGTCTTTCTGTGATCATTGTTGCTACTAATAATGCTCCTTCTTTGTTGATTAGTTCTTTTACCCAAATAATTTTATTGGATTCAGCCTTCTTTATTGATTGCTCAGTACAGAAACAAGACGGAAAATTGGTGCTGGAGTGAGAATGCGATGGGAAAGGAGGCGTGGAAGGAAGATGGTGCAGGAGACTTGCTGTTTTGAGTGGCTTAATTTAATTGCAGAAGCTTCTAGACAAGGCTATGTTGGTCAGGAAAAGCTGCAATGGAATTCTTATGAAACCTTGGATGAACAGCTGAAGCAGGAGTGGTTGGTGAGTGTTGAACAAAGGAAACAAATAGCAAGGGTACCAGGTAGCAGAAGAGCACCCAAGCCTCCTGAACAGAGAAGGAAAATTGCAGAAGCCATTGCTGCAAAATGGGCTGATCCTGTAAGTGTATATGTACATACCTTGAAGTTGGGTGGTTTATGGTTTTTACTGCAACTAAATGTTTGCTAGATCTTGCACTCAGTTAGCACACTAGAAAGCTCTCATCAAACTAGAACTTGTTAATTATTTGTGATCGAATTCAAATAAGTTAACACTGGATTTTTTATTTTATTTTTTTACTTAAATGATGCCACAATTAATTCTATTTTATTTTTTTCAATACTCAACGTTGTCCTTCTCATGGATTAACTAGAAAGACATGGTATTTCTAGTATCTAAATTCTTAGACTTGTATGTTCAACGACTTGATATTTATTGATAGTTTGATATAATTATTAATCTTTTCTTATTAAGATTTTGTACGTTGCCAGACAAGTCTCTAGTAATTGATTTCTGTAAGCTACTTGGATTAATTAGAATATGAGGCTGAGTAGTAACAGTGGTGTTTTTATCCTGATATAAATTTTAAGTTTTGTTTTGTTTTAATTCATATGTTGACATGTTCACAAATTGTCTTCCAATAAATGCTGAATATTGTTAAGTAGTTAGGTCAAAGGCCCATGGTGTGAATTCTTTATTATACAAAAGTTGGAGGCGGAAGGAGGCGCAGTAAGAATAGTCAAAGGTCCAAACCACGATTTGCATGTTTTAGATGGAGATGTTGTTACCTAACCACCCTCAGTTTGTGCTTGCCATTTCATTGTTGCCCTATATAAAATATGGGTAACAACATGTGGTGTGTTTGCTCCATCTTTGTCTCTTGACTTTGACTTGCAGTCTTGCACGTGTTGAAACTACTTGTTATACCAAATGGCCTAGAAAAGTTTTTTCAAAGTATTGTACCCAAGAAAAAAGTTGTCAAAGTACTCCCGTCAAGAATTTAAGAAGGCTTAAGAACAAATTTTATTTTGAACGGTCTTTGTTTTAGTTTGGAGTCTCCCATTGTGCTACTTTTCTCTCTTCAGGACCAACTCATTTCTCTGTTAAATCAGGAATACCGGGGAAGAGTTCTCTTTGCATTGGCCAAGTTTCATAGCACTGAAGGTGGAGTTGAAAGGAAACCTAGAAGAAGGCCAAGTGATGGTACACGACCCACAAGGAGGAAACCTATCGTAAAAAGCGATTCTGATACTAACATTCATGTTAAGAGTGGCTCCAAAATTCTTAATCCGACCCTGTTGAAAAAAAGCAAATCCCCTTCCTATAAGGATCCTTTGGTTAATTCTAAGCTTGAGATGATAAAGAACATTAGAGCAGAGAGAGCTGCTGCAGAAGCCAGACCAACTCAAGTCATTGAACAAGCAAGGTAAACTCATTTTTTACTAATAAGGATCAGTGGCAGAATATTATATTGTTTTACTTCAATTGATTTCTTTTATTGTAATTCTGATGAACTTTTTTTTAAGCATATAATTTATTTATTTTTCAAGTTAATGACCTCTTTGTTTCTACGATCATGGTGGATGCACCAAAAATTGGTTACTTCTGTTTTGCTTTGGATATTATGTCATTGAAATACAGGTTTTGCCTTATTCGATTCCCATTGTAGCAGTAGCAGCTATCATGTATACATTCATGAAATAATATGTTATGCACAGACTATTGATTGCTGAAGCTGAGAAAGCTGCCAAGGCACTTGAGGTTGCTGCGACAAAGAGTCCCATTGTAAAATCTTCTCTGATAGAAACCAGAAAGCTCATAGCTGAAGCTATTCGGTCACTTGAATCCATTGATGCACAAGGGATAACTGAGGGTAATGTTCCTTCGGTTGGTTTGAGTGAGGCCTATAAGGAAAATGGATCAGCATTTGAAGTTCTAAACCAATCACAAATTGTCCAAGTAAATGGACACACAACATTATCATCAAGTCACGACAAGTTTTATGAAGATTTTGGCAAATTTTCCTTGGAGAAGCCAGTTACTGGTGATGCAGAACTTCACCTAATCAATGGCTGTGCTTACTTACCTTTTTCTTTGAATGGCCAGATAAAAGAATGTAGTCTATCAGATCAACGAAGGGAAACAGAACAGGACCAGAGCAACGAATACAAAACAGATGTTTCTGCAACTGTGATGGGAAATCAGTCCCTTAAAGATGAAACACTATCTAAATCTCCTATAGTAACTAAAAAGTGGGTTCGCGGAAGACTCGTTGAAGTGGCCGAAGAGAAACAGTAAAATAGGTAAAGTTTAGCTCAGTTTTCAAACAGTACAAAGCAATGTCATATTGTTTGCTTCATGTTATATAAATCAGAGTAAATGCCACAAATATTTTGTTCTTTAATAGTGTGATCATTGCTTGCTCAACCATGCTGGCACTCATTCGAATCATGAGTTCACTTGCATCGGTCCCTCAACAGCCAACCACATGTATGCCAATCCGAGGGAGACTATAATAGCAATCGCTCATGAGAGGATGCACTTCCGTCAGTTCGCAGGATCTTCTACTTCAGTTAATCATGTTACATTAAACTATGACGTAATCATATGAATATTTTGTTACATTACAGCAATTTTATGTCGTAGTTTTCTGTATTTTATGCTGTAGTTTTGTAGCCACTGCAGATATTTGAGCCCAGGCTGTGGCCAATTTTCCATCAGCCAGGAAATTCCAATATACTTGGGGTTGCGTCCGAATTGTATAGAGCAGGGTAGTGTTGGTTAAGGGATTACGAATTATTTTTTTACATGGGTTTTTATTTATATTTTTTCAAAAAAGTAACATCAAGATTTTCTAATTGTCTCTTCCAAATACAGTGTTCTTTCACTTCGGTTTCGACAACAAAACTTCTCTAGCTTTACCACCTAGTGTTATATAGTGGAGTAGTGGTAATGTAAATTGAATACAAGTTATTAGAGTAATTCTAAGGAGTATGCATTGTGGGTGAAATGCACCCAGACTATGTTAGAATTTTTTTCTCACCATCATCCGCCCATCCGCAAAACGTATCTGGATGCATATCGAAAATTGAGAATAGGACTGAACATGCCCTGATAAATTCTGTGTCTTCCTTCTAATCTTCTTGCAATTTGTTGCCAATTCGTAAAGATTATAGTTTTCTTGCGTTGGACACGTTATATATGATACAGGTGCCCATGGTTTTTATTTATTTTGAAAACTTCAATATCAACATAAACATAAACATAATATATTTGTCTTCTTATTTTATATTTTATATTTTTCAAACCACAAGAGAAGTAAGAATACTCTTGCTCCTGCTTTAGTGGGGCAGTCTACGGGGACTTTCGGCCTCTGAATCTGAATAAGAATTTTCTAACTAATCACTTTAAAATAATAAGTAAAGTGTATTTACTCGTATTTAAATTCAAGAGTAGATGCATTCCTGCTTATTCACTTTATAGACAACCTTGCTTTATGTAGTTATTACTGTATTTACACGTCTTGAAATTACATGTGACATTGAGTGTGTCAATGAGTAATATTTTAACATATGTTATATATATTTTTTTAATTTAATATTTATGGTAAGTAGCACAAGGGTCAATGAGCAGAAGAGGAATCAGAGTTGGAGGAGTTGCTGATATGGGATTCTATAGTCTTCTCAATCTGTCTCCTCTTAGCTTCTTTCTCTTCTTTGGCTTTCTGAATCTCATTCTGTACTTGGTTCTTCTGCAAAATCACGTAACACATATTTCATATGATCAGCCCCCACACCAAAAACGACAACATGATTAAAAAGTAGCAAAATCAAATGAAAGGAATATATAGCAAAGTGAGTTAGCAGATCGAGTACGTCGACGATGTCAGGAAGGGGGGGCTTAACACCATGAACTGCAGTGCGGTTGGAGGGCTTGGTTGTGAGAAGCTTCGAATAAGCAGGAGTAGTGGTGTTAGTGTTACTACTCAACCTCCACTTCCTGCCAACCAACAATACAAGCCTTGTCTTCTCCATCTACACCCACTCAACCCCCAATTGAATTTGGAACAAATTATAGTGTTGGTATTAGTTGGGTTACCCTGATAGCTAGTATATATAGTAATGTTTATAAGCTCCTCAAAGTCTATGATCCAATCGCTTACTCGTGGCAGCTACGCACAATGACAACGCATCGACCCTAGATGGGTAAAAAGCATCGTCACTTCACCAGCATGGTTTCATGATTATTCTTGAACCATCCGCATTCTTTAATACTCTCTAGACAACAACAATAATAAAAGCATCCTTTTCTAAGATGGTAGATTGTGCAAGTAAAATTTCCAGTGAGATAAAAAAGAGACACGTGTGCAAGTGTATCTAAGTAGTGTTATTTTTTATTCATTACATATTGGCTTTGAAGGAATGAGCCACACTATTTTACAAATACTCGACCAAAAATCAGAATCTGACTATATTTATGCCTTTACCTGTGGTTGTTGGCGATCTGTCCACGAAGGCAATGATACCAAAGATCTTGAAATTCCAAATGTGGAAATCTTATTTCATAATATAAATTCATCATTTCAGGATTATAAAAACACACACATACAAACTCATCAATCATCGTTCACGTTCATAGTTTACTCAAAACAAGTGTTTTAAGAAGTGGGTTAAATTTGCTTAAAAATAACAACTTAAACAATCTTTTTATTCATTTAAAATTTCGAGTCTTCCAAAAGGAGTTTATTCAACAAAACGTAGTCAAGTACTAAAGAAATCTACTAGAAAAATCAGTTTTAAAAATCCTCTTAAATAAAGGCGATGACAGCAATTATCTTATTTCAAGAATACGTTTAACAATGAATAGTTGAATATTTTTTAACATAAAAAACCAGCTTAAAATCCTTGATATAAAGGTGATGGCAGTAATTGTTTTATGGAAAAAGTGTTTATCCTTTTAAATGACACAACTTATATTCTCTCACTCTCACAAAGAGGTGGAATCCACACTTTTATTTTTATTTTTGTCAATTCTCTCACTTCCTTTATCTATCTCTTTCTCTCTCTTAAAATGACACAATTTTACATCCTTTAAAATGACACACACTTTTTCCTTGTTTTATTTCAAGAACACATTTAATAATGAAGAGTTGAGTACTTTTTTAACAATTAAATTTTATTTTATTTTGTCAAATACCGTTTTAAATCACATAATAATAATCAAAGTCTTTTTTTTTCGTTAAATAGAACTGCTAATATAGATCAAACATTGCCATTATATTTTATTTTAAGTTCGATAAAGTCCATTTAATTATAAATCTTTTTAATGAATTTAATTAAAAAATTTATTTATATTTGAACTTTAGAATCGAACAAAGACTTTTCAACCCCATTAGTCACGTCACACACAACATGTTATCAGTTGTTCGTACCACCCTCCGGTTTGTGCAAGTGTCTCTTTTAGTGTTATTACGAGATGAGACCCAACTCTCAAGTCTCAACCCCTTTTTAAAAAGTGAATAAACAATAAAAGAATAAGGTTGGAGTAGTTGGGCCTGTCCAACAGCCGGTTGTTGGCTTAACCGTTGCGTGTGATGGGCTGTTGACTCCTCATTTTTTTATTTTTATTTTTCATCCATCCGAACGGCGATCACTCACTCACTCGCTCATATTCCTTGCCTTGCCTTGTGCTCTCTCAGTTATCGACGGAGTCAGTGTCCTCCGGTGGCCGGTGGCTAAGCAAGCAATGCAGAGGGATTCTTCTTCTTCCGATGAAGAAGACAACCTCATCAATCAGAACGAGAGGAATCCCTCTGCTCCCGCCACCTTCCACATCCAACACTTGACATCTCGTTTCAATTCCAAGTTCATTTTCCATAAGAGGTACCTTTTCGCCCTTTTCCCTCTTTTCATCATCCTCTTCTTCTATTTCACTCCCGATACCCATTCTCTTTTCTCCACTACTAAGTCTTTCAACATCCCTGACCATACCAACGATTCCCAATTGCGCGCCCTTTACCTCTTGCGCCAACAGCAATTAGGGCTTCTTCGAGCTTTGAACTCAACCATTCTTTTCAATTCCACTTCCCAAACCCACGATCTGAATCCCTTCCACGATCTTAAGTCCTTCTTGTTCAAGCAGATTTCCCTCAACTCACAGATTCAACAGGTTCTGCTCAATCCCCATAGGACCGGCAACTTGGTTGATTTTGGGAATGCTAGTTTGGGTTATGAAGAATATGATAGGTGTAGAACAGTGGATCAGAACTTGTCACGAAGAAGAACCATCGAGTGGAAGCCCAAAGCTGATAAATTTTTGCTTGCTGTGTGCGTTTCGGGCCAGATGTCTAACCATCTCATTTGCTTGGAGAAGCATATGTTCTTCGCGGCTCTTCTTAACCGGGTTTTGGTTATTCCCAGTTCCAAAGTGGATTATCAGTATGATAGAGTGTTGGATATTGATCACATCAATAGATGCTTGGGAATGGGAACAAAGGCGAAGGTTGTCGTCTCCTTTGAAGAATTTGCTAGCATTAAGAAACATCATATGCACATAGATAAGTTCCTATGTTATTTTTCATTGCCTCAACCCTGTTTTCTAGATGATGAGCGTTTGAGGAAGTTGAAGTCTTTGGGTTTGTCTATGAGTAAACCTGAACCTGTTTGGGTTGAGGATACCAGGAAACCCAGCAAGAGGACGGTTCAAGATGTTCTGTCTAAGTTTGCACATGATGAGGATGTTTTGGCCATTGGGGATGTTTTCTATGCTGAGGTGGAGCAAGAGTGGGTGATGCAACCCGGTGGTCCACTTGCTCACCAATGCAAGACTCTAATTGAACCCAGCCGTCTTATTTTGCTCACTGCTCAGCGTTTTATTCAAACCTTCTTGGGGAGGAACTTCATTGCATTACACTTTCGAAGACACAGATTTTTGAAGTTCTGGTGCGTCTTTTCCTTTTGATAAAGGCCATATGAATTGATGACTTGAGTATGATACATTTGTGCCTAAACTGAATATGATCTCATGGAATTATGACAATAACTATGCTTGATGATTGCATTTAAGGCTTCGGCCTTGTGAGAAGCTGTCTTTCCATTTTCCTTTATTCTTGTATTGCCTCTAATGATCCATTTTCTTAATTTACAGCAATGCCAAAATACCAAGTTGCTTTTATCCCATTCCTCAAGCTGCAGATTGCATCTCGCGTGTGGTTGAAAGAGCCAATGCACCCGTCATTTATCTTTCTACGGATGCGGCAGGTAGTGAAACTGGTCTGCTTCAGTCACTAGTGGTGCTAAATGGCAGGCCTGTTCCACTTGTTAAACGCCCAGCTCGTAATTCAGCAGAAAAATGGGATGCATTGTTATACAGGCATCATATTGAGGGAGACCCTCAGGTGAGATGATATTGCTGCTGCTTTTTTTTCAAGTGGTTTTGAACTTGAGTTATGATTGTAACAGTCAACTGACCTCAATTTGCAAAATCATATCCGTCTGTCATATTATTACAAAAATTTTGTTAAGTTTACGTATATCTGTTCATCATGCTTCCTCTTTTGTTTATATCTGTGTGGTGCATATTCTGGAATGATTTCCTGTTTTTCTCTATATAATCATCTTTAAGTGACCGCGGTTGAGTATTATCCAAAGCTCTACAATCCCATTAATGTGTATATTAGGTAATAGCATGATTCTGCTCTTGTTATATTCGTGTGTAAATTTGATGTTGATGGCCATAATCATATGGGTGATGGCAGTTGCCCCCTCACTACATAGGACTATAGGAGCATTATTTCTTAATTTAGTTTGTATCCTTACTTGCAGAATGGTATTCGTAGGCCCTTTCAGATCATTATGACTCAGATTTTGTGTGTTTGTTAACTTTGTTTTGATGAAATATAATCTATCTCCTTCTATCATTCAAGTTAAACATTTTACTTTCAGGAAAATTAAAGTTCTTTAGCAAATGAGATTCTTTTCCAGAATTTTACTCTTCCTTTTTTCTTCATCCATATTTTTTATGGGATTATGCAATGAAATAAGAAGAGAGAGAAGTCTTTACGCATGTTATTTATGCTGAGTTCTTTACAACAGAGAAGCCCACTGAATTTTGAGTGTTGCCTGCCTTGTAAATTCCTTTGCTGACGTGCATTATGAATATTTTTATTCTTAAGGTGGAAGCCATGTTGGACAAGACTATCTGTGCCATGTCTAGTGTGTTCATTGGAGCCTCCGGTTCAACTTTCACTGAAGACATCCTGCGGCTAAGAAAGGACTGGGGATCAGCATCATTGTGCGATGAGTACCTTTGCCAAGGTGAGGAGCCAAATGTTGTAGCGGAAAATGAATGAAGATACCTGTGACTTTTCATGTATGCCAAGAATCAGAGGGGCTCGTCTTTGTCCTTGATAGGTTTGATTAGGATTTGTCAATGTGTAATAGAATTAGCGATTTGGCTCATAACTATGGCTTGTTGTACATATTCTAACACGATGAGTATAGTTTGTATCGAACTTATTAAACTTGGACTGATCATTGATTCGGTTCGGATATCGAGTAACCGGGTCACTGGTTTAACTCATAGGTCACGAGATAAATTGATTTAACTAAGTTTGTATTAAAATTTATAATAAATAAAACATTTCGGGCAACATATACTAACATAAGGCATTGGTTTAGCGATAAACTCAATGCCTTCTCCCTTCTCCCTATTATGTCCCCTAGTCTCATTTGTGGAAATGGAACCTATTGTTACCTATGGATTACGCTTATGGGGCTTTTAACTGGTTTACCCAAAGGGGAAAGGAAAAGCTCGGAAGCATCTGAACTTGTGTTCATAAATGATAGTCCTTTGTTTTGCTCCCTATTGCAGGGAAAAATAAAAACAAAAACAAAACTGTGATGCGAGGTTCTTCCGTTTGCTGGTCGTAATAGACATCTGAACTAACATGCAAAATTAATAGTAGCTGGGAAATTGGTACCGCAGATTTACAAGATCTCTTGCTAAACCAAGGCTATGTGTCTATCTGATGTATGATTTTCAATCTCCTAAAGCTGCAAAATCTAATCTGTGAAATGGCTGATCCGAAAGTTCAAAGCTTCTTACTCCTAATCGTTCTCCTCAGCATTTGTTTTCGACAACTGAACTGCTTTGAACTTAAAATGCAAGTTAATATAAGGCTGGAAAGAATATTATCGTTTAGATTTTAATTCTATATATTCGGTCGATGTGATAGCATTTTGATTATTAAGTATTTTCAAAGATAAAAAAAAGATTAGTAATTTCAGTTTTTTTGTTTTATTTTTAAATTATGACTAAGATGGTTAAGAAGTATTATTTGATTGATTTTTTAATAATAAACTATATAATCTAAGAAATAATTTTTTGTGGGTGTAAATCTTAAGGCAATCCTTTTCTCTAGCAATTTGTCTCCTGCATCTGCATACATCCATTAATATTTGAGTCAATATTTACTTTTATTAAGTCATGGGACTTACCTGGAAATAAATTTTTCTCCTATTAAAAAGAGGAAAGCATTGCCTAAATGTTAATTATAAATAAAATAAGATAATTATATCATATTTTTCTCATATAAAAAATTATAATACCATATTTTTTTCTTATGGGCCGCATTACATCAAGATATGTCCATGGTGGAAGATACATATCTCAAATAACAAGTATAACCCCTGATTCTTATCGAATTTATTATCTTCCGAATAACAGGAAAGCTCTATAAATTCTGGAAGCACAAGGCTTCAAGGTTACTCTGAAGCATTCTCTCTCTCTCTCTCTCTCTCTCTCTCTCTCTCTCTCTCTCTCTCTCTGGTATAAAAAAGCCTTGGATTTGGCTTCTCTCTCAAGAAAAGAAAAGCAGAGAAAGCTTATAATAGCTTTACACAGAAATCAATCAAAATAAGCATCAATGGCAACTGACCACGAAGAAGATATCAAGGATGAGAAGAATCCCCGCCCCCTCGACGAGGATGACATCGCCCTCCTCAAAACCTATGTAACTTCTTCTTCTTCTTCTTCAAAACCCTATTTTTCTAATTTTTGCTTTACAGATCTGCCTTCTTGTATGAATCTTAGGTTTCCAGCTTTCACTGCCATTTTTTATTCTACTGCTACTACGTTTCATTCGATAAGTATTTTTCTGAAATTTTACCTTCTCACCCTACTTCGCATGAACTTGCTGTTACTTTCTCAATAATGGGGTCTGTTAAATAGTGCGAATTTAAAGTTGTAATTTGTTTTTAAACCAAGTTGGACTATTACTCGGAAAAAAGCAAGAAAGAAAACAGAACTTCTTCTTTCCCAATCCTGTAGAATTTCTGGTTGTGAAGAATATTGGGAAATTAGGTTCTCTTTTGAAGACTCTATTTGGGATTGATAGCTTTGGGATTTTTCTACTTGGTGTTTGTGCTTGCTGCGAATTACATGTGGTAAATGCTCGCAAGTCTTGATTCAGATGCACGAAGTTTTGAACTCTGTATTAGGGTAGAGATGAATTGGTGTAATTGGGTTCAGCTGCTGCTTTTATAGTTATGCAATTTCCAAACTTTTTCCAATCATCTCAATTATTAAATTTTAGTTAAGAGTTGTTGAGATCACCACTATACTGTACTAGGCATGTCTAAAGTAGTCATTACATGGATTTTTTCTCTGTAATATGGAAGTGGTTCATAGACCTTTTTCTCCGAAAACTTCTCCTCCTTGTAGTTGCCGGACTACACGCTTAAAAATATTTATTTTATAGTTCTTTTGATTTTCTTTTATTGGCTGTCTTTTCATCTATAGCATATTTAATTTACAAAATACTTTTATAATAGATTTTTGTTTATTATGCAGGGTTTGGGACCTTATTCCACAAGTATAAAAAAAGTAGAGAAGGAAATAAAAGATATGGCAAAGAAAGTCAACGATTTATGTGGTATGTTTTCCATTGCCATTCTGTATCTCACTAATACAGACAGTAATATGTGAAACATTGTATCCGTTAATAGAATATATTGATACAGATTGTGTTTACTGATTGAAATTCTGTTTTACTGCATCTGCTTCTGTTTTTGGGCCAAAGTTGATGCACTTAATCTTTGCTGGGCAGCCATTGTTACTGATCTATGATCAAATCGTGTTAAACAAACTCAGATTCACTTGTAAATGATAATTCCCCATTTAGTCCTTTATTTTAGGTAGATGTGTTCCTGATAGCTTTAGTTTATGGCCATCAGTCATCAAACAGAATACATGTCCAAAGGAGTTTATGATTGGTATTTTGTAGGTATCAAGGAGTCAGACACTGGTTTGGCTGCACTTGGTGGAAAAAGGTGGAGCCTTGAGTGGTTTGATGATGATCCTTAAGGGTGGGTGTGTTTTGAACCATGGAATGATGGATTGAATGACTAAAGGTGCCACCTTTGGACCTTTGAGTGATGTTCATGCAAAAAGATGACTATGAACCCTAATATAGACTATGTATGATTCAACCAAGTCAAGGATGGATAGGGTTTGATGACAAAAAAATTCTGATCAGCCTTGGCAGCGCCTCCTTCCCCCCTTTCTCTCTCTAAGTTTCAAATTTTGAAAACTCTCTCACTTCTCTCTAAGATTTCTTCACCTAAATCTCTCCAAACCACCAAACTTCCTTCATCAAAGTTGTTCCTCTCACTCTCCTCTTCTTCCTTCACCTAAATCTCTCCAAACCACCAAACTTCCTTCATCAAAGTTGTTCCTCTCACTCTCCTCTTCACCACCATACCATTTTCCTGGTGTGAATCAAAAAGTTCATGCCCCTCACCTCAAAAACAGTCACGGTTTTGTTGTTGATGGAGGCCTTGGTGTTGTGTTTTTAAACTCTCTTGAAGAACCACACTTGGTTGCTTGGTTCTTGTGATTTGTGGATAAGTTCTCTTGATTTTTTTCATGAAAAACCTCATCTTTCTTCTTGTGTTCTTGAGCCTAACTCATGAGCATGTTCATGAAGGTTTGTTCTTGCTTAAATGAGGGTTCTTGGTGGAAAAAGGTGGAGCCTTGAGATAAAGGAGGAAGCTTGAAGATGTAAGTCTTCATTTGATAAATATGAACCAAAAAGTCTCTCTTTTTCTTGTGTGTGTGCCACGATTTTGTTATGTATTGGAGAAATATTGTTTAAAATTTTTTAATGCCATGGTTTGATGATGATCCTTAAGGGTGGGTGTGTTTTGAACCATGGAATGATGGATTGAATGACTAAAGGTGCCACCTTTGGACCTTTGAGTGATGTTCATGCAAAAAGATGACTATGAACCCTAATATAGACTATGTATGATTCAACCAAGTCAAGGATGGATAGGGTTTGATGACAAAAAAATTCTGATCAGCCTTGGCAGCGCCTCCTTCCCCCCTTTCTCTCTCTAAGTTTCAAATTTTGAAAACTCTCTCACTTCTCTCTAAGATTTCTTCACCTAAATCTCTCCAAACCACCAAACTTCCTTCATCAAAGTTGTTCCTCTCACTCTCCTCTTCACCACCATACCATTTTCCTGGTGTGAATCAAAAAGTTCATGCCCCTCACCTCAAAAACAGTCACGGTTTTGTTGTTGATGGAGGCCTTGGTGTTGTGTTTTTAAACTCTCTTGAAGAACCACACTTTGTTGCTTGGTTCTTGTGATTTGTGGATAAGTTCTCTTGATTTTTTTCATGAAAAACCTCATCTTTCTTCTTGTGTTCTTGAGCCTAACTCATGAGCATGTTCATGAAGGTTTGTTCTTGCTTCAATGAGGGTTCTTGGTGGAAAAAGGTGGAGCCTTGAGATAAAGGAGGAATCTTGAAGATGTAAGCCTCAATTTGATATATATGAACCAAAAAGTCTCTCTTTTTCTTGTGTGTGTGCCACGATTTTGTTATGTATTGGAGAAATATTGTTTAAAATTTTTTAATGCCATGGTTTGATGATGATCCTTAAGGGTGGGTGTGTTTTGAACCATGGAATGATGGATTGAATGACTAAAGGTGCCACCTTTGGACCTTTGAGTGATGTTCATGCAAAAAGATGACTATGAACCCTAATATAGACTATGTATGATTCAACCAAGTCAAGGATGGATAGGGTTTGATGACAAAAAAATTCTGATCAGCCTTGGCAGCGCCTCCTTCCCCCCTTTCTCTCTCTAAGTTTCAAATTTTGAAAACTCTCTCACTTCTCTCTAAGATTTCTTCACCTAAATCTCTCCAAACCACCAAACTTCCTTCATCAAAGTTGTTCCTCTCACTCTCCTCTTCACCACCATACCATTTTCCTGGTGTGAATCAAAAAGTTCATGCCCCTCACCTCAAAAACAGTCACGGTTTTGTTGTTGATGGAGGCCTTGGTGTTGTGTTTTTAAACTCTCTTGAAGAACCACACTTTGTTGCTTGGTTCTTGTGATTTGTGGATAAGTTCTCTTGATTTTTTTCATGAAAAACCTCATCTTTCTTCTGGTGTTCTTGAGCCTAACTCATGAGCATGTTCATGAAGGTTTGTTCTTGCTTAAATGAGGGTTCTTGGTGGAAAAAGGTGGAGCCTTGAGATAAAGGAGGAAGCTTGAAGATGTAAGCTTCAATTTGATATATATGAACCAAAAAGTCTTTCTTTTTCACGTGTGTGTGCCACGATTTTGTTATGTATTGGAGAAATATTGTTTAAAATTTTTTAATGCCATGGTTTGATGATGATCCTTAAGGGTGGGTGTGTTTTGAACCATGGAATGATGGATTGAATGACTAAAGGTGCCACCTTTGGACCTTTGAGTGATGTTCATGCAAAAAGATGACTATGAACCCTAATATAGACTATGTATGATTCAACCAAGTCAAGGATGGATAGGGTTTGATGACAAAAAAATTCTGATCAGCCTTGGCAGCGCCTCCTTCCCCCCTTTCTCTCTCTAAGTTTCAAATTTTGAAAACTCTCTCACTTCTCTCTAAGATTTCTTCACCTAAATCTCTCCAAACCACCAAACTTCCTTCATCAAAGTTGTTTGTGATTTGTGGATAAGTTCTCTTGATTTTTTTCATGAAAAACCTCATCTTTCTTCTTGTGTTCTTGAGCCTAACTCATGAGCATGTTCATGAAGGTTTGTTCTTGCTTAAATGAGGGTTCTTGGTGGAAAAAGGTGGAGCCTTGAGATAAAGGAGGAAGCTTGAAGATGTAAGCTTCAATTTGATATATATGAACCAAAAAGTCTCTCTTTTTCATGTGTGTGTGCCACGATTTTGTTATGTATTGGAGAAATATTGTTTAAAATTTTTTAATGCCATGGTTTGATGATGATCCTTAAGGGTGGGTGTGTTTTGAACCATGGAATGATGGATTGAATGACTAAAGGTGCCACCTTTGGACCTTTGAGTGATGTTCATGCAAAAAGATGACTATGAACCCTAATATAGACTAGTTTCAAATTTTGAAAACTCTCTCACTTCTCTCTAAGATTTCTTCACCTAAATCTCTCCAAACCACCAAACTTCCTTCATCAAAGTTGTTCCTCTCACTCTCCTCTTCACCACCATACCATTTTCCTGGTGTGAATCAAAAAGTTCATGCCCCTCACCTCAAAAACAGTCACGGTTTTGTTGTTGATGGAGGCCTTGGTGTTGTGTTTTTAAACTCTCTTGA
>NW_026895233.1:0-143418 GCF_033153095.1 Gastrolobium bilobum | reverse complement strand
AACAAAAGGAAACTCATCTTCGTGGAAACTGACATCTCGTGACACAAAGAATTCCTTAGTATTAAGATCATACACTCTCCAACCTTTCTGCCCATGAGGATAACCAACAAACATACACCGCCTAGACCGTGGACTAAATTTGTTTGTAGGTTTTGGTTGTGTCACCGCATAACATAGGCAGCCAAATATCCTTAAGTGACTGTAATCAGCAACAGATCCATGCAAAAGCTCATAAGGAGTTTTGCCATTGAGAAGCTTTGTGGGAGTTCTATTAATAATATGAGCTGCTGTCATCACACTCTCTCCCCAGAATTTGATTGGCAAGTTTGCTTGAAACAAAAGAGCACGAGACACAATTAGAATATGCCTATGCTTCCGTTCTACCCGACCGTTCTGTTGCGGCGTATGAACACAGGATTTCTGATGAAATATACCATTGGCAGTGAATAATTCAATCATCTTGTTGGAAGTAAATTCAGTTCCATTATCTGATCTAATACTCTTAACTGTTGTATTAAACTGATTTTGCACCATTAAAAGAAATTTTCGTAACACACCAAAAGTTTCACTTTTGTCACCCATCAAACAAACCCAAACAGCACGACTGAAGTCATCGACTATCGTTAAAATACATGGCCCAACCGCTTGTGCCAAAGTTCTTGCGTATCACTGGAGCGAACTGTTAAAGCTGCTGCTTGGCTTGGTCGAAACACATACACACCATCCCTGTGATCACCCAATCCAATCTCCGTCCTCAGCTTGCGGTCCTGCAAAACACAACTATTATTAGTGAATACCACATCAACATTATGTTTTCAACAGAAGCTATCTCCTACTCCTTCTTTTCATTATCCAATGTCTTATTTGTGCCAAATTTAAAGTGTAACTTGATATCTGTATCTCAGTTGGTACGACAACATAATGTTGATGTGGTATTCACTAATAATAGTTGTGTTTTGCAAGACCGCAAGCTGAGGACGGAGATTGGATTGGGTGATCACAGGGATGGTGTGTATGTGTTTCGACCAAGCCAAGCAGCAGCTTTAACAGTTCGCTCCAGTGATACGCAAGAACTTTGGCACAAGCGGTTGGGCCATGCATCATCCGAAGCACTTTCTCTGATTCCTTTTTCTAGTAGCATTCGATTTGGCAATGTAAACAATAAGGCATGCGTTATTTGTTATCGTGCCAAACAAAATCGATCCTCGTTTCCCATTAGTGATCGAAAGGGTAATAAAATTTTTGATCTTCTTCATTGTGATACATGGGGTCCTTACCGCACTTCCTCTTTCTCTGGTGCTTATTATTTTTTAACGATAGTCGATGACTTCAGTCGTGCTGTTTGGGTTTGTTTGATGGGTGACAAAAGTGAAACTTTTGGTGTGTTACGAAAATTTCTTTTAATGGTGCAAAATCAGTTTAATACAACAGTTAAGAGTATTAGATCAGATAATGGAACTGAATTTACTTCCAACAAGATGATTGAATTATTCACTGCCAATGGTATATTTCATCAGAAATCCTGTGTTCATACGCCGCAACAGAACGGTCGGGTAGAACGGAAGCATAGGCATATTCTAAATGTGTCTCGTGCTCTTTTGTTTCAAGCAAACTTGCCAATCAAATTCTGGGGAGAGAGTGTGATGACAGCAGCTCATATTATTAATAGAACTCCCACAAAGCTTCTCAATGGCAAAACTCCTTATGAGCTTTTGCATGGATCTGTTGCTGATTACAGTCACTTAAGGATATTTGGCTGCCTATGTTATGCGGTGACACAACCAAAACCTACAAACAAATTTAGTCCACGGTCTAGGCGGTGTATGTTTGTTGGTTATCCTCATGGGCAGAAAGGTTGGAGAGTGTATGATCTTAATACTAAGGAATTCTTTGTGTCACGAGATGTCAGTTTCCACGAAGATGAGTTTCCTTTTGTTGCTATAAGTGTGCCTACACCTAGCCCATCATTACCTACATTTATACCAATAGATTCTAATGATTCTGCCAATCCAGTATCTCAATCAACTTCAAATGATTGTGAGGCAGAAGTGCAGTTGGAAGATAGGGGGAGTGTCCATCAGTCTGAAAGGGAGCCGAATGAAGATTCTACATCAAATGCTGATCAAGTGCAAAGGAGTGAGGATCCAGCTCCTGCTCTCGTACAAAGGAATGAAGATTCAGCTCACGAACTTGTGCAAAGAAGTGCAGAATCAGCTCAAAACGATTCTCTTCGTCCAGCACGCACACGAAGGCCTCCGTCCTATTTGAGTAACTACAAATGTAATCTGATTGAGGCACATACATACACTCCCAGTCTCACCTCTTCTAGCTCCACCTCAGGTATACGGTATCCAATTGCCAACTATGTGAATACTAACAATTTTTCTTCAAAACATCGAGTTTTTGTTGCTGCTATTGATGCAGGTAGTGAACCTCGGTCATTTAAAGAAGCAATGACCAATGATGTTTGGCGTAAAGCTATGGCTCAGGAGATACATGCACTAGAAGAAAATAATACGTGGACTATCACTGATTTACCTGCAGGCAAACATGCCCTTCCATGTAAATGGGTATATAAAATTAAATATCATTCCAATGGTAGCATCGAGCGCTACAAAGCAAGGTTGGTAATTGCAGGTAATCATCAAGTTCCAGGAGAAGATTTCCATGAAACTTACGCTCCTGTAGGGAAAATGGTGAGTGTTAGAACTCTACTCTCGGTTGCAGCTGCAAAAGGTTGGTACTTGCACCAAATGGATGTTCATAATGCGTTTCTTAATGGAGAACTGGACGAAGAAGTGTATATGCGCATACCGGCAGGCTTTAATCAAGGACAAGGAAGAAAAGTGTGTCGTTTGCAAAGGTCGTTATATGGCTTACGACAATCTCCCAGGAATTGGTTTGCAAAGTTGAGTTCCTCACTTATTAAATACGGTTTTGTTCAATCCGAAGCAGATCACACTTTGTTCACTTTGAAGCGTGGTTCTACCTTCTTGACCATACTAGTCTATGTTGATGATTTGGTGTTGGCAGGAAATGATTCCCAAGCATGTCAAGAGGTTAAGATTTATCTTAACAAGTGTTTTAAAATTAAAGATTTGGGTCACTTGAAATATTTTTTGGGCATCGAGGTTGCCCGTAGCAATGAGGGTATCTTCTTGTGCCAACGAAAATATGCATTAGATATCCTCAAAGAAACAGGTTTGTTGGATTGTAAACCGGTTCAGTTTCCAATTGAACAGAATCATCGCTTAGCTCTGGCAGATGGACCTGACTATGATGATCCAGGTCGCTATAGAAGAATTGTCGGCAAGCTAGTGTACCTTACGATCACTCGTCCTGATTTGAGTTATGTAGTACACACTCTTTCACAGTTCATGCAAGCTCCAAAGGAAGCACATTATGAGGCTGCCATTCGGGTACTAAGATACATCAAAATGAATCCTGGCCAAGGTATCCTCCTTTCTTCCAAAAGTGATCTCAAAATTCATGCTTTCTGTGATTCAGATTGGGCCAGCTGCCCTTTAACTCGCCGTTCAGTTTCTGGGTTCTTCATTATGCTTGGAACCTCACCTGTTTCTTGGAAAACAAAGAAGCAACTCACTGTCTCACGCTCCTCAGCAGAGGCTGAGTACCGCTCCATGGCTGCCGCGACAGCAGAATTGATATGGTTAAAGTCTTTTCTTGCTTCACTTGATGTTATCCATGATGATCCTATGGAATTATGTTGTGATAATCAAGCCGCTATACATATCGCGGCAAATCCTGTGTTCCATGAGCGAACTAAACACATTGAAATTGATTGCCATTTTGTCCGGGAAAGGTTGGTTTCTAAGACGATTCGAACTACTTTTGTTCGTTCTCGTTTGCAACTCGCAGACATTTTCACCAAAGCACTTGGTCGTGTTCCATTTCTTGCCGTTCTTTCCAAGTTAGGCATTTCATGTCTTCATGCTCCAACTTGAGGGGGAGTGTTGGAATAGAAGATTCTATATGTTGTTATGATTTGCTGTGATATGTTGTAACATGTAGTTTGTTAGGATATGTATAACTGAGTCCTTTTGTAATTAGGTGTAGTTACTTATCTTTAGGAAGTTGTTTTACTATTTGATAACAGACTCAAATTTTCCAATTTAACCTGTGAGTTTACTGTATCCTCTTTCAAACCCACATCCAACTCCACTATCTGTGACTTTTCAAGAGCTTCAGGAAAAATTTGATTCAACTTATATTCCCAGAATACAACGTCTCTGCTGTAAGTTACACTTCTAGTATCCGAATTCCACAACTTATAACCTTTGACGCCTTCCTTGTACCCAATAAAGATACACTTTTCAGATTTACTGTCAAGCTTGCTCCTTTTCTCCTTGGGTACGTGCATATATGCTTCACAGCCAAAAACTCTGACATGAGATACGTCTGACCTTTTTTCAAACAGTGCTTCATACGGAGTCTTCTCCTTCAAGGCCGATGTAGGAGATCTGTTCTTCAGATAACAAGCAGTAGCCACTGCCTCCGCCCAAAACTCAGCTGTCAAGCCTGCACCGCTCAACATACTCCGAGCTTTCTCCATGAGAGATCGATTCAACCTCTCTGCCACCCCATTCTGTTGAGGTGAGTAGGGCGTAGTCTTCTGTCTTACAATCCCATTGCTCGCACAAAACTGGTCAAATTTTGTTGAACATAATTCTCCTCCATTGTCAGTTCTCAGCACCTTGATTTTTCGATCAAACTGATTTTTCACCAAAGCCTTGAACTCGCGGAATTTATCAAACACTTCATCCTTGCTGCGCAAGAAATATAACCACACATATCTTGAAAAATTATCAGTAAAAGAAACATAATACCTTGATTTTCCATGTGATGCTACATGTGTGGGGCCAAACACGTCACTTTGTATCAGGTTCAGAATCCCCTCAGATCTTCCTCCTATGGAATCAAAAGATACCCGATTTTGCTTCCCTTGCAGGCAATGCTCACAAAATCCAAACCCCATAGAGTAGCTCGGAATTCCATCCACCAGCTTCTTTGATGTTAGAGTCTCCAGACTTTTTCCTCCAATATGCCCCAGCCTCCTATGCCATAACATAGCAGTGTCCTCCTCCGCCTGTTCTGAAACATAGCTTTCACCACTGAATACTGTGCTACCCAGCAGTTTCCACAATTTACCATGACGCTCTCCTCTTGCAATAACCAAAGCTCCTCGAGTCAGCTTGCAAGAATACTTGTCACTGATAAAATTAATACCAGCATCTGTCATACTACCAACGGAGATCAGATTTCTGGTAAGCCCCGGAATATGCATCACACCCGACAGATTCTTGACTGTCACGTCACTCATCTTCAGCTTTACCTTTCCACCCCCCCCCAACAATTGCATGAGTCGTGTCATCTCTCATTCTAACTGTACCGCCAGAATATGATTCATAGGTGCAGAACCATTCCCTATGAGGTGTCATATGAAACGATGCTTCAGTGTCAATAATTCAGTCATTACAATCACTATGACTGTCAAACGCCATGTACAGGTCCCCTGTACTATCATCATCATCCTTCTTTGTACCCGAAGCATAAGGTTGTAAATCATCCCGCTTCTCAGGACCTAAGCTTTTACTTCTGCAATTCCTTCTCAGATGTCCAACCTGTTTGCACCATCAGCACCTCATTTCAGATTTATCACGGGACTTTGACCGTCCCCTCGATCTTCCTCTATGACCAGACTTTGATTTGTCACCACTCCTCCCTCTAGCAACCAGAGCCTCATTGCTGGTACCTTCAGAACCTACCCTTCTCATCTCCTCAGACAATAAGGCAGCAACAACTATCTCAAACGACAATTTATTAACACCAGTACCAATTGACACAATGATGTGCTCCCAAGAGTTGAGCAGTGAACACAACAAGGTGCAAGCTTTGTCTTCCTCATCCAGGTTAATGTCTATAGACGAAAGTTGTGCACAAATAGTATTAAATTCATTTAAATGAGCAGAGAAAGAATCACCTTGGCTAATCCGCAGATTGTAGAGCCTCCTTCGCAGGAACAACTTGTTCACGAGTGACTTGCTTTGATAGAGACCTCCCAGCTTCATCCAGAGATCCTTCGCGGTCTTCTTAGAAGTTACGTTCACCAGAACGTTATCTGCCAGGCATAACCAGATCAGGCTTTACGCCTTTCGATCGTCTCTGGTCCACTCCTTCGACTCGCCTTCACCTGACGTTTCATCACCGACAGGTTTCGTTGGTACCGATGGCTTATCATCTTCGATCACGTACCACACGTCCCTATCAACGAGCAGAGCCTCCGTCTTCAGCTTCCATAACTCGAACCCTTTTCCTCCTAACTTTTCAACCTCGATTCGTGCTTGGCCAGTCGACATCCTCTCTAGATCAATTTCGCAGTTTTCTCTATGCACAGAAAAACCCAAATCGTGAAACCCCAATCTGTCACAGGAACCCTGGTCGCAGAACCAAATCTCTTGATACCAAATGTTGGAAATCGACAATCACACAAAATTGAGAAAACAGAAAAGAGATAAGAGTAAAGAGATTGACACGATGATTTACCCTGGTTCACCCAATTAAGGCTACGTCCAGCTTGTCTGTACTATATTCTCCTCACCGCCACTCGTTACAAGTTACTCGATTTACAAGAAAAATATAAATAGGATTAGAAAACCCTAACAGCATCTATTCATGGGCCTAAGGCCAAACTGCTAAGAAAATTACAATAAAACAGAGGCCCACAATAGTACCTAGTCTCTACGGGGCTGGGGGCGCTGCCCCCCGGACCCTCGCCCGCTCACCTGAGAGCGGGACCCCAGTTGCCTTTCTACTGACCCCGATAATTAGGGCCTTCATCAGCATACGAAGTATAAGACATACCCAACAATGAGAGCTTTTAAGTCCTTAGGCCAAAGAACTTTCTCCAATTCAGCTGACATTTTAATTACATAAGACATTAGGATCTGTTTTGACGTCGATCGGAAGATCGGGTAAAATCCAAATTTCTGAGTTGCAAATGTGTAATTTATAAATTCAACCAAAAGGTTAAGCGGATGAGTGAGACTACAATAATGATTTTATCTATCTCTAACACACACGCCCCTCACACGAGAGTCTACTGGAATTAAAATGTGGTCACTGAGACTCTGATACGAACCAATTCAACTCTAAACTATTAGGTAAAGCTACATTAATAATTTTAAGCGACAATGTCAAATACCAAAAGCTTCTTCTCTAATTCATGATATGATCAATCTTTATCTCAGATCATACTTAAAAGATAACCGAAATCTAACTTACTGCGGTTCAAGCGCTTGCCAATTGAATGTGACACAAACTTGATATAAAAAAAAAAAAAAAAAATGTGACAGAAACTTCTCTTGTGTGCCACCCCTAGCTGATAAGCAAGCTGGGCTGAAGGAGCTGGGACAGAAAGCTCTTGATTCGAATTTTAGGTAAAGTAATTTGGGAATTAATGACAAAAGCCTTCTCGCTCTATATCATATAGGAATTGGTGAGGACATCCCTGAAAAAAAAAATGAAATAAGTGAATACAATACAATTGAAATGGACAATAAATTGAAAGATAAACTCACTTAGTTCATAAATGATCATCATAAAATATAGATTTTTCTCTGGGCCCGCGAGTTTTTGTTTGATCTTTAATTTTATTTTATTTTTAGTAAGCTGATGGATTTTTTTTTTTTTTTTTTTATCATAACAATACATGAAAATACGAAAGAATACTTAAATGGATTCAATGCATCCAGATGGCTATTACATTCATTCAAAGACGTGTTAGCGATTTTACCAAAAAAAAAAAAGACAAATCCAAATGGGGCTGCTCTTGTAGGGATTGAGCAAGGTGGGTACAAGAAATACTGTTTGAGTCTCAGCAAATGATACATTGGGAGGGGAAAGAAATACCGAAATATCATATTACGGTCCGAGTTTTGGATTAGTCTACAGTTTAAAGAATTAATTTGTGAGAATACTGGGAGATCTAATTCATCTTAAAAAGATAATTGTAATCGGTTATAAAAAAAAGTTAGAGGACAGATTTTTGGTATATGATAAGGTTTATTTTAGATGCTTATTAAGAATGAGTTAGGCATCAGATCAATTAAACCTTTATTCAAAATAGCAATCATCAACTTTACTTTTAAATATTTTCACCGGTTCATTAATTACCTAATTAATCAGGATCGAGACAATCATCAACTTTTAAATTCAATTCTTATTAAATTTTTTGTGGTATTCTTTTTGTTGTACCTACCTAATCATCAAATTTAACGATTAAGTAAATATTAATAAAATCTTGAAGCAAGTTAAAAATATTGTATCGATTCATCGCTTTGCGATTAGTCCGATTCGATGTGGATTTAGGATTAAGGTTTTAAACCCTTTCTAAAGGTGATACTAGGGAGGATCGAACACATACTCTTATCCTCACTTGCTCAGCTTTCTAAAGGTGATACTGAAAAGGATCGAACACATACTCTTATTCCACCTGCTCAGCTCTCATACACCAACTGAACTATAACCAACATTTTATAACCAACATTTTATAACCAACATATATCATGTTTAAAATATGGAAAAAGTGTTTATCCTTTTAAATGACACAACTTATATCATTTCACTCTCACAAAGAGGTGGGACCCACACCTTTACTTTTTTGTCAACTCTCTCTCCTCCTTTATCTATCTCTTTCTCTATCTTAAAATGACATAACTTTATATCCTTTAAAATGACACACTTCTCTCTAAAAAAATACCTCAAAACCTACTCATTCTGCTACTTCTTTTTCATCTCCTAATTCACATGATAAGATAGTTGGAAAAATAAGAGAGTTGGATTGTATAGCAAGAAAAAGGTATGTTAAATGGGGAAAAAATGTTTATGCTTTTATTATAGAAAAAAAAAATTATGTCCATTCACATAAAAATAAATGAATTCCATTATAAAAAGAACAAAGAAAAAAAAAATTAGTCGAACCCCCTCAGTTTATACGAGTGACTGAATGTGATAAAGAATGAAAAAAAAGTTTGTTTTTCTTTTATTGTATGAGAAAACAAATTCTTCCTACACATAACATAAAAAGGTGTGTTGCTCATTTTTTTATTTTTTTAATAGGTGAGTCTCACACGTGATTTATCTATGATATGAGATTAGAATTCTGTTATAATATAAGATTTATTTTCCCAACAAAAAAAAATTATAACAAAAGCAAAAACATTAAATCCATTATAAATATATGAATGTTAACAAGTGCATCAAGAGTTCCTGCTAAGAATTTAAAAGTAAAGATTATTAACTAAAAAACTAATTTTTTTGAAAAATTACATAAAATATTACAAATTTTTATTAAATTTTTTATTTTGTAATTTCTTAATTAACAAATGTCCATAGATTACTCGCATCAATAAATTTTTACTCAGAGTTTTCTTCTTATTCCAAGAAAGACCGACATGCATTTACGAGTTAGGTAATTATTAATAAATAGCATTGTGTACACGTTATGGAAGAAATTTATTACATAAATGCATTAAAAAAAGGAAATTTTGAATCTTTGAACTATTGTTATTATAATAAATTTAAAGAAGAGTAAATATTTAAAGCCCTCGTTCATTGACTAAAGCAGTTGGGTATGCGCAGTCCGGGCGGCATAACAGATGGTCACGCTGGACCAAGTCATGTATTAAGGCTCAAAAATAAAATCAGAAGCGTGCGCCCATTAAATGTGTCTGGATAGTGATAGATGATGAATTAGTTGAGGATATTTTTAATTGGAATATTATTTTCAATGTTACATAAAAAAAAAATTGTTGGATCTCGCCGTTGTTGATATTATAATATCATCTGTTAAGGTTATAACAGAATGAATTGTTGGATCTTATAATAAATGACACTTAATTTTATTCAAAAATATTGTAGTTTGAAATTTTGAAGTTTTATTTTAAAATTAATACCATTTGATGTAACAATTGACATTGTTCTAAAGGAAATTATTTTGAATTTAATGATTTTAAATATAAGAAAATAATTTCTCCTGAATACATTCATTCTATAAGCACCATGCACATGTTTTGGCCATTTTTTCTACTTAAACTCATGTAATTTAATTTTTTTTTTCTTAATTCAGTTACACTCGAGTCCTAAAATGTTCTCACTCTTTATGCTAATTAGTCACAAAAGAATTATAACCCTCTCCCACCCTAAAAAAATTTAAAATAATAATAATAATAAATAAAAAAGAATAGCCTTTGAAAATTTAATGTAAAAAATGGTATTCGATATTCAACTAACTAGACCAAACGATGGTAGTTTAGTTGGCGTTAGAAAATTAAATAAATGAAGATGAGAGTATGTATTTTATCTTCTTCAATACTATTTTTGGGAAGAATTTAATATTTTTGTTTTATTTGATGAACCGGTTGAAATATCTAAAAAAAATTTAAAAAATCAACTAACTAGGATCTAGGATTTTCAAAGCGTTATGGGATTTTGGTGCGAAAAGACTACTCATAAATAAAAACCCCATCCTTTCAACCAGATGAGCCGATGCAAATGCAATGAACCAAAAAACTCTCACCAAGCGATGTTTAAATGCTGTTGCCAAAAATCAAAATAAAAAGTAATACAAAATTGGGATCTAAACATTAAAAAGCAAACAATAATATTATTTATGGATTTAGTTTTTATTATTTTAAAGTATATAAAGTTATATCATTTTAAATGAGAGAAAGACACAAACAATAAAAATCATGAAAGAAAAAATGAGTGATTTTTTTTAAAATCTAAATTTTAAATTAAAAAAATGTTAAATTGTGTCTTTCTTTCACTTAAAATGACATAATTATACGTTCTTTAAAAGGATAAATATTTTTTCCATTATTTATATATTTTTGTACATTTTCTTTTTATATCTATTTTATATAGGAAAAATATATAAAAAGGAAAGACATTAAAAGTGTAAGAAAATAATTAAGTGAAACATAATATTAAAAAGCAAAAACAAAGAAAAGGAAAACTCTTGTGCCTTCATCTGTTGGTGCTCCACGCCTCCACCTAGTTCTAATATACACAAACCACGTTAATGACGTTATGTAGTTGTAGGTTGCTCTGATTCTTGTCGTCACCTCTCTTCCTATAACACACACCCTTTTACCCTTTCCCTTTCACTCATTTCAAAAACCATGGCTTTCTGTGGCACCTTCGTTAAGCCAAACCACTCTCTGCTTCCATGCCACAAAACTTCAAGTCCAAACCATGGTTGTACAAAAGAGGTTGGTGAATCACACGTCCACATCTTCTTCTTTTTTCCCCTCTTACAAAAGAGGTCTATGACCATGTTTCACTAGATACTCTACACACTACCATGTTTCAATTACCTTTTATGCTCTAACAATTTAATAACATAGACATTAACACTACGTGTATGGTTTTCTCATTTCCTTTATATATGTTCATCCATTTTTACTTTCAAAAAAGGATCACATTTCTTGATCATGCAATGATGATAGTGATGTGTGTCTAATTGCATGTATTTCAGTTCTGTGTGAGAGCCTCAGCAAGAAGCTTGGATGATGGGGAAAGGACAATTATAAGGAAAGAGAAAGATGGGTGGAAGATCAATTATTCAGGCCATAAACCTGTGACTCCAATGCTGGATACAATCAATTTCCCTGTTCATATGAAGAATCTATCCACACAGGTGAACCATTTATTAAAGTGTTGGAGGCCATGTGAAGGAAAACAACAGTTATTTTATTTCTCTCTATATAGTTTATACTGTTTTTGTGGTTAAGATAATGCATATATATTTGTCAGGACCTGGAACAACTTGCTGCAGAGCTAAGGGCAGACATTGTACATACAGTATCAAACACTGGTGGGCATCTTAGCTCAAACTTGGGAGTAGTGGAATTAACAGTAGCTTTGCATCATGTTTTCAACACCCCAGAAGACAAGATTATATGGGATGTTGGGCACCAGGTCACTCTTTGCTTCTCTTCTTTGTTCCTCATTTTCAATAGAAAATCAAATTAATTAATTGTACACAAGTAGAGAAATTTGCTCTTATAATGAAATTTAGGACATGTTTGGATTTGTTAATTTTTGTTCTTCTATTCTTCAAAAATGTTTTGCAATACAAAACTTAGAATTGATTTTAAAAATGAGAGAACAAAAAAAAATTATTTAAATATAATTGGATCAAAATGTGTGCTCTAAAAAGTTACTGTTAATCATGAGCTTCTTAAAATCTTATTTGAATATAATTAGATCATCTCTCACCCTATGATTTTTGAGTGCAATCTAAAGTTGACAAGAAATTTAATTTAATTAGTGGAATATCATTAATGATCTTTCATAATCACAAGAGAATTAAAAAAAAAAAATTGACAACACCTCTTAAGTTGTTCTCATTCTCCTGAATTTAAAACCCATCGTTTGGAAAACAAATTTCAAAAACTCATAAAAAAAAACAATGGTTCTAAACAAACAAGTTCTATTAATTTATTATTTTTTAAAACATAAAACTGCTTTTAACAACAATAACTAAACAGACCATTAACTTCTTTCCTTTTTGTTTTTTTCCATAATTACTCGGGATCGTTTAATTTGCTTAAAAATAAGGAATAACTCGGCAAATAAATATTTTGTTTAATTATTCAAATAATATGGACCAAAGACAACTCTAAGAACAACCAAATTTTTAAATTTCTGTTATCCACTAAACCAAAATATAAAACATTGCCTAAGCCACAACAAAGAAAAAGACTAATAACCATATCCTTTCATTATTCCAACTTCGTTGTGCACAAAACGATACACATTACAAAGAGTTTATAACAATTTTTATCACAAAAAATTTAGTCCACATTTAACAACACAAACAATTATCTATAACTCAACCACTTGTGCTAGAATGATCTGTTTATGTGTTTTGTCCCTAAACATATATTAAACTCAATCTAATATCATGTTTTGTGTAAGTTGGTTTAAGAAGCAATCAAATTGCAGGCATACGCACACAAGATTCTCACAGGCAGAAGGTCCAGGATGCACACCAATAGGAAAACCTCAGGGCTAGCTGGCTTTCCCAAAAGAGACGAGAGTGTACATGACGCTTTTGGGACAGGGCATAGTTCTACAAGTATATCTGCTGGTCTTGGTGAGATTATCTTAAACATCATTACATTTTATGAAACAAATGCCCATGTACATAAAGTTGGACAAAAATTCTCAATGCTCTCAATTTTTGGCCACAAAAATTGCTACAGGGATGGCAGTTGCAAGGGATCTATTGAGAAAGAACAACAGCGTCATCTCAGTGATTGGAGATGGAGCAATGACTGCTGGCCAAGCTTATGAGGCCATGAACAACGCAGGATTCCTTAACGCTAACATGATAATTATACTTAATGACAACAAGCAAGTCTCTTTACCAACTGCTACAGTTGACGGTCCTGCAACTCCAGTTGGAGCCCTCAGTAGTACTTTAAGCAAAATTCATGCAAGCACCAAATTCTGCAAACATAGAGTAGCTGCACAAGTAAACTTCTCAAACTTTTCTTGGAAACCAAACTTCATGGTTTCAGTTCTAATGTTAAATTTCAATCTGACTCCAATTTTATCTGCTAAAGAGAACCATAAAGCAAATAGGAGGACAAACACAGCAAGTTGCAGCCAAGGTAGATGAGCATGCAATAGGTATGGTCAGTGCTTCCAGTTCTGCAATTTTTGAAGAGCTTGGGTTATACTACATCGGCCCTGTGGATGGTCACAACATTGAAGATCTGGTCACCATTTTTGGAAAAGTGAAAGCAATGCATATAGCAGGGCCAATTTTGATTCATGTTGTGACAGAGAAAGGGAAGGGATACCCTCCAGCAGAAGCAGCTACTGATAAAATGCATGGTGAGAATGGAACTTTATTTGTCTTGTCTTGACAGAATTATGAGGAGAAACTGTTAAGAAGGCTCATACTCACTCACACTTTCAGGTGTTGTTAAGTTTGAACCAACAACAGGCCATCAGTTTAAGCCAAAATCCTCGACACTTGCATACACCCAGTACTTTGCTGAGTCTTTGATAAAGGAAGCTGAAATAGACAATAAGATAGTAGCTATTCATGCAGCAATGGGAGGAGGGACAGGTCTAAATTATTTCCAAAAAAGGTTTCCAAACCGCTGCTTTGATGTGGGGATAGCTGAACAACATGCCGTTACATTTGCAGCTGGTTTAGCTGCAGAAGGTCTCAAGCCATTTTGTGCCATCTATTCATCATTCCTGCAACGTGGATATGATCAGGTGAGCCAATAACAGTAGACAAAATATAGCAGACACTGATTTTAATCATGTATGTCAGTTCAATTATCACAAAACATCTCATATTTGTGATTTATATTGGGTATGAAGGTGGTCCACGATGTAGATCTTCAGAAACTACCGGTCCGATTTGCTATAGATAGAGCTGGTTTGGTTGGAGCAGATGGACCCACCCATTGTGGAGCATTTGATATCACATACATGGCTTGCTTGCCCAACATGGTGGTCATGGCTCCATCTGATGAAGCTGAACTGATGCACATGGTGGCAACAGCAGCGGCCATAGATGACAGACCAAGCTGCTTTAGATTTCCAAGAGGCAATGGAATTGGAGCTGGTTTGCCCCTCAATAACAAAGGAACTCCACTTGAGGTTAGCATAAGTAACCAACAGACATTTTCAATATATAATACTGGATAAAAAAGTAATCAAATGGAAAAAAAAATTGGTTATGCAGATAGGAAAGGGCAGAATTCTGATAGAAGGCAGCAGAGTTGCTATTGTTGGATATGGTTCTGTAGTTCAACAATGCCTGCAAGCTGCACAAATGCTCAAAACACTAGACTTTTCTGTGACAGTTGCTGATGCTAGGTTTTGCAAACCTTTGGATACTGATCTCATTAAGCTATTAGCTAAAGAGCATGAGTTTCTCATCACAGTGGAAGAGGGTTCTATCGGAGGTTTTGGATCACATGTTTCACAGTTCCTAAGCATAGCTGGTTTCCTGGATGGACCTCTGAAGGTAAATGGTAAACCTTCCTTTATGTAGACAGATCACAGATCACTCTTTCCATGATTTCATTTTCAGATTATCAGTCCTTGTACCTGGCTCCATTTTTCTAGTTCTAATTCTCATTTGAGTTTTTCCTGCAGTGGAGATCAATGATGCTTCCTGATAGATACATCGAGCACGGATCAGCACAAGATCAGACAGAAGAAGCAGGACTTACATTAAAGCACATTGCGGCAACAGTCTTATCTCTTATGGAAAGGCCAAAAGAAGCTCTTTTGTTCAAGTAAAATACCAAACAGATATGAATTTTGACCTGTAACCAGAAAGACAAATCATACTCTTAGAAGACTCCATATTGGCTTTGTAGTTTAGTAAAAGTTTCTAATAGCTACCTTTGTAAAATCATGCAACAGAAATAAGAGATACTGACTTTAGCTGCCTTGCAACAAAATCATGCAAGTCACAAAATTAAAGATACAAATTTGCCGATCAATTTTTCAATAATTGAACCCAGTCACTGACCCTGTCTTGATGTCAACTCAGAGTCATGATGTAGTGACTTTATTATCAATATCGATTCAGTTCATGCTGGATATTCATCAGTGATTAATTAGCCTTACTCACCAATAACATCATTTAAATGACAAGGTTCCAATTACTAGCAGAAGCTCAAACAGTTACCACTCGGTCGAATTCCTCTGCCGGAATCTGTTAAAAGACAAATACCGGCTAATCTAACTTCATAGATAGTCCATTCCCATCGTCACTGATTCACTTTTTGCGTAGCTTAAAATCAAAGTTGAGAAAATATTGCATGTTTGGAAGGTTGTCTTGTAAAACAAATATTGATGAAAACTCATGTCATGAACCAAATATTCCAAAAGTTTAAGTAGTTAAGTGAAGACACATGAATGGTTTTATATTATATCCCTAACACACCCCTTCATAATGAGCCCTTTATGTTTGAAGCATGGACAATGCACATACCCACCTACCTTATGTTAAAATTTAACCTTTTATTAGAAAAATAGGAAAAATAAGGATTTGATCATAGAGACTATAATACTATGTCATGAATTATATTAGATCTCTAACAACTCAAAAAGTCACAATTAACACAATATCAAAGTCTAATATATCGTACAGTTTTCATGTTGGGATAGCACATTTACAGAAATAGGGAAATTAAAAAAAAAAATCTCAGAAAAAAATTATGTACATCTAAAATTTTCTTGTTTTAGCTACAATTGATTACTTTATAATAAGAAATTTCAATTTTATCAAAAATCTAAGAGAAGGGAAGACTTGATCATACGTATACCTTTTCTCTTATACTTTTGTTTGTTTCTGTTTGAAAACAAATGAAGGAATCAGAGCCAAACTAAGTTATATACCACATTGAAGCATTTATCTTAAAGAAATAATTGAATTAGGAATTCCTTACGGATTAAACCCAGATCTTCAATGGTCCAAAATTTTGAGATTTACATCTTTATTAAGTATTGAACACAGATCTGTGTTGGGGATGGTATAACTAATTAAAGTTAAAACTTATGATAAGACAATGGTCCAGATGAATAATCATGCATGGTTTACCTTTCCTTCACAGGCTAGATACGATGTGTGGGCTAAGTAGGCATCTAGAGGGGTTAGTATATATCAAATGTGATTCACCAGTAATCTTTACAGGAACATAGCCCTCCTTTAAAATGATGGAATCTCTTGGCATCTCTGGCAATGATATCTCTCCCAGTAAGTAGAGAAACAAATTTTATCCAATTGTGACAATCCCCACAAACTCTAAGATTCTTGAAAATCCTGATAGTAGTAGTTCTACCACCAGTCTTCCACAAGGCAAAAGCTATAGCCAATTTTTCACTGTGATAATATAAAGAACTCATCTTCTTCTTTTCATCTAAATCCTGCAACACAAATCTGGTATCAGGATTATAACCCAGAGTTTTAACCTTCTCTATTAATTCATTCAACATTTCAAAAATCTGATGAGCTCTTGGGTGAGACAAATCTCCAGCCATAAAAGTATGAACCTCTCTATCAACATCAACCCAACTCATTGAAGGACTTTTCTTCAATTTCAAATCTCTTATTGTGCTTTTCATCTCAATCACCTGGTTCCATTTTCCAGCTGAAGCATAAAGATTTGTCAAGAGGATATGAGTTCCCCCGTCCCCAGGAGCAAGCTCAAGGACTTTTCTCATAATTTTCTCTGCCATCTCTACCTCTCCATGAATCTTGCATGCATTTAGCATTGTCCTCCATAGTACAACATCTGGATTTCTCACTTCCTCTATCAACATTGCAGCCTCTTCAAGTCTCCTAGACCGCCCTAGCAAATCAATCATACAAGTAAAATGGTCTCTTGTCAACTCAATATTGTGATCATTCCGAATGGAAGCAAATATTTGACAGCCTTCTTCAACTAATCCTGCATTATTGCATGCCAAGAGAATGCTGGTAAATGTCACACCATTTGGCTTAAGTCCCAATTTTTTCATTCTTTCAAATAGCTGAAGTGCCTCACATCCGAAACCATTTTGGGCATAAGCATAGATCATTGAATTGATGGATACTACATCTAGCTCAGTTAATACATCAAAAACGGACCTTGCTTTATCTGTATTTCCACATTTTCCATACAAATTAATCAGTGCTGCACCAGCATACTTATTTCCATCTAATCCTATTTTCAAGGTTATGGCATGGATTTGTTCCCCTACTTCAAGCATTGCAAGGCTTGAACATGCATGAAGAATACTGGACAATGTGAAAGCATTTGGATTTATTGAACAACGAATCATTTCCCTGAATATTGACACAGCAACCTCCTCTCTCCCATTCTTCACAAGACCCACTACAAAAGATGTCCAGGTCACCTGGCTTGCATAAGCAAGCTGATTAAACACCTTTATGGAATCCTCAACCATGCTGCATCTTGAATACATGGTAAGCAGTGAAGTCTGTGAAGCAACAACAGATTCTAGACCAGACTTAACAACAAGGCCGTGAATCAACTGACCATTAACTAAACCCCCTAGATTACCACAACTAATCAAGATGCTTGCAAGAGTGTACTCATTAGGCTTGACTCCCCTATCGACCATGTCCTCAAAAACCTCTAAAGCTTCCCCATCTAGACCATGCTGAGCATAACCCACAATCAATGAAGTGAACAAGACAACATCTTTCTCCAAAACACGGTCATACACTAAATGAGCATATCTCATTTTATCAAACTTGGCGTACATATCAACAAGTGCACTAGCTACAAACCCATCCAAGACCTCCAAACCCGAAACCACAGCCAACCCATGAGCCCTCTGGCCATGGCGGAGGAGACCCAACTCTGAAAAAGCCTTAAAGATAGCAGAGAACGTGTACGCATCAGGTAAAACACCCTCCACAAGCATGTTGCCGTAGAGCTCAACGGCTTCTTTGCTCTTCCCATGGCTGACATGAGAAGAGATCATCGAATTCCAAGTAACTATGTGTCTGTTGGACAATTCGTCGAACAACTTGCGTGCTTCAGCTAGGCTAACGCATTTGATGTAGCCATGAATGAGCTTGTGGCCCAACAACAAGTACGAGAAACCTGACTTGATGACGTGGGTGTGAACTGCTCTAAGGGTAGCTAAGGATTTTGTGTGCGCGCATTGTGCAATCAGAGAGGAATAGAAATTCATATTTTCATGTTTTATTTTTCTTCTTCAATATATTTATTAAAATAAAATGAAGAAAAGAACAGACAAGATAAATTGAGGTTTATGTGAAGTTGTTAACAACCGTACTCGTTTCTCTTCTTTCACAAAACTATTCTAACGTCTTTGGAATCTTTATATATAATAGTATGGTGCTGCTCCACGAGTAATTTTTCCAATCCAAAATAGGGCCATTTAAGTAACATGTTATATTTTATTTAAAAAAACTCAATCAACTAATATAAGTTATGTTTATTCCAAAAAAAAAAAAAAAAAACACAAACATCTGCAAACAATATTAGTGATTATTTCTGTTTTACACTGGCCAAATGGCCTTACCCAGTTGGCCCAAACGGTTACTTGACAAGGCCTCAAACATAATATGCGAAGTATGTAGCTCCTCAATATATGTATCTCTCACATATTCCATGCATATATGACTTTTTTCATGTTAGGGATCATATTATCTCACACCATAATGGAGCCCACATGGCTGAAATAACCTCACACTTCCTTTGCTTAGAGGAAATCTCCCTCATCCTATAAATAGAAGGTTTTACCTTATTAAAAGCATCATCTTCTCCATCATTTTAATTTACTGTTACTTTGCTAAAGTTTCACCTCGACCATAATCAAGCTCAATTCACCTCCCTCTTTCATCCTCTGCTTGTCTAAGGCTAAAATGACTTCATATAACCTTGGTCCATACTATTTGTCTCAAACCTCTATTTCCATCTCCTGACAAAATCAAGTCCAGAGCATTTAATTGGCTTTAGAGAACCATCTTTCGTATCAAAAGATGCAACATTTTTAGGTAGAAATAGGGTTATTATAATTATTTTCAGGTAGAATATATTTTACATATTTATGGGGTGTAATAATAATGAATAGTAATTAGTACATAGAGAATAATAATTAATTATTAATTAAATTATTTGTTAGAGATATAGTGAGTTGCACACCGGATATTTTGAAAATGCCATCAAACGGGTAAATTATTTTAAAATCGCAATTAATAAGTTTTTTTTGCCCAAAAAGAGAGACAAAAACAAAACAAATTAAAACTTCAATGAAACGTTGGGACACAAGGGTTTTAGCCAACTTAGAAGCTTCAATTTATCTGGTGAACAACTTAATCCACTTACCCATATAATGTTAATGAGAAGATTTTCAGGAGTTGAAACGAGCTTCACCAACCCCGATCAAGTTCGCTTCATGTCTTTGATTTCTTTCATTTCTTAGTAAAAAAGAAAAATTGTTTACTTGTTAAATTTAAGCATATCAACAAGAATTAAAATCACAAATGATCACTTTCAAAAGAGTCAAAATCAGAGATGATTTATACTATCAACAATAGTATACACTAGAACGTCACATTGTTACATTATATCCGAAAATATGATAAAGTATTGATATGATCTCAAAGATATTTAAAATTAAATTTAACCATACAAGGAAACAGAAGTTTGTTCAACTAGTAAAATAATACGACAATGTTATTTCAGGTTCTCCAACTTACTCATCAGTTTTTTTTTTTTTTTTAATTGTTCACGCAATATCAAATGTTGTGTATAAAGTTCACCTATTATTGTGTACGTAAACTCTAGTATTAAAAATGGACATATGAATAAAAATATCAAAAGCAAATAAATAAATAAAAGATGAGGATGAACTTTTATAAGTCATGGAGCAAAATGATGAATTGTACAGTGACAACTCCCCCACCCCTTTTAAGGGGGAGAGAGAGAGAGTGAGAGAGAAACCGAACAAAATCTATCTTTGTAAGTCTATAGGAAGTAAGCATCATCTTTTAAGGAAAACAGTGAATCCATATTTACAAAGTGAAGGTTGTCGTTGTTATATAGGAAGAACTCATGATGAAATGCTGCTTTCCATCATCAACTTATTTGTCCACTTTGAATAAAGGCTTGAAGTAAGCTCTGCGCTGCAAAGGTTTGATCAGGTGTCCCAGATATTACAACCCTCCCTCCACTTGTACCAACGCAAGGATCATAAACAGTAACACTTGCACCTGAAATCTGGTCCCACAACTCTAGACGCATATTAATACCAACTTCATTGTAAAACCATTTCAGGATTCCAGAAACATCTCGAGAACAACTGCTTAAGTAGAAGACTAATAGTAGTATAATAACAAACAGGATTCACATTGTTTATGGTGTACTAAAACATAAATCCAAATTTGGTAATATCTTGGGAATTAATATGTCTATGCGTGTATGAGCTTATGTAGCAAATAGATATATATGCACTTAAAATTTTCTGTTGTGGACAATCTCAAAAACATAAAAAAGCTAATCATGATCATGAAATTCTCAACATTATCAATAACAATTTATTGATGTCAAAAGAATGTCCGTAATTTCCAGAAATCTATGTTATTCCATCTCAAATAATAATATGCATGAAATGCCAAAGCTAAACTTTGATAATGGCCAATAAATTTACCATAGTGCAACCAAATCAAAGACTACCTTAATTTTTGGCCAGTTGCAGTACCAAACAAATGCAACAAAACGGAATGCAAGTTTCTTACATAGATATTAACTAATAAAATTTTTATTTTCTTTTTTTTGGGGGGGATGACCTAATTAAAAATTATTAGTTCTCTAAAATCCAAATTGATCCAATCACACCAATTAATCAGAAGAAAGCATAACCACCCAAACCCTATTCACCCCAATTAATAATGCATCATATCTTTATAAAGGGAATTGTCAAGCACCTGTCTGATTTGATCCAAATTGCCGCCATCTTCACCATAAACAGAACCAAAGACATGTTCAGAAACTACAATCTCCACGGTAGTATTTGTCACAGTAGCAAGCTTGTTTCCCCTGCCAAAAGATTTTATCAAGCACAAAGGCTGAGAGAAAGATCAAAAGCCTGAAGATGTCTTCACAAATTGAGATACTTGTCTGCACAGCAATGTGTTACTTGTTTTATTGACTTGTAGTTAATATACTTTGCCACTGGGTTCAATATCAAATAATTGGGATTTGGGAATCTAAGACCTTACTAATTGAATATTTATATGACAAAACGTAACCTACTTAAATCTATTTTTTATGATAATGTAAATTACAGCTATATAGTTTATGTGCCTATCTGCTTGATATCTGTCCCCAGTTGAATATAAGATTGATCTCTAAATCCTAAGATCACTACAACAAAAAAACATGATAGCTCTCTAAAGAGAACTTTTAGGGCAACAAACAAACTTTTACTGTATAACGGAAAATAAGCGCAAAATGCTCAACTTTGCTAAGTTTGGAACAAGAAAAAAAGAAAGGGAAAAGAATGGCAAAAAAGAAACTTATATTCGGTATTGCATTTTACTGACCTGCCACGTTCCAAATTCTCATTTAAATCCGTATGTAACTCTCCATTATCTGAGATTGTTTCAGCATGCACCCCTGCATTCTACAAATATACACACTCCTAAATAATCTCTTTCTAAAGCCTTGGAAGAACAAGAAAGAGTTGTAGTAAAAATCAGAAGAGAGTGAACACAAAGGAGGTGAAGAAACCTGCTGCAGAAACCTCCCAGAAGGAAAAGCGGATTTTCCATGGGAAAAATTATTACCCTTTACAGGATCCTTATTCACTTTCCAGTTGGATTTCATTCTTGCTTCAGCAGGCACCTCATTTGGCAAAAGATTATCCCTGATTCTACCAGTGATTTTATGCAGAGCATTTTGTACACATCTGAACCCACCAGTGATCTGCATGAAATATCCTCTCTGAGTACGAGCTTGACTAGGAGACAGTAACAAAATATTGTTGGAGCATAAAATAGACAGTAACAAGAAACTCAGTCTATTCTAAGTGCCTGAATGCCTTAGTAGTCAACCCAGTGCAACAAAATAAGATGTTTGTTTATACCAAAAAAAATAAAAAAAAAATAAGATGTTTGTTATCAGTTAACACCTAACCTATGCTGGTACACAAAAGCATCACTCTACATCAATCACTAAGCATAAAGAACAAGGATTGGAAGGATACTGCAAAGTAATATACAACAATGCACAGAAGGTACCTGAAAGAACCTAACAGATGATGAGTGTTTTTTGGTTGGATGTCTCCCATTTTATTTTATTGAATACATTTGCATAAGTTAAGCAGAGCTTCTGCCAAGTATAATTGTTAACTGTTTTCCATCTTAGGGAAATTTAAATTGGAAATTTCGCAACAAATAAAAGCTATCATTTTATCATGAAAGGATATCAGCATATGATAACAAAATCAAGATCTAAAAGATTACAAGAAGCTCATAGTGTTAGGTGAGAAATTTAAACCCTTAAGATCCTTCAAAAAAACAAAGTTAACTTGAATTATATAAAATAAATAAGAGTACCTGTACTATCACATCATTATCTGAAGCACCATTTGGAATCAGCTCTCCATGCAATATTTGTATATCAGCCCCAGTTACTCCTTTCAATTCTGAAATCACCTGACCTTCATTGCCACTCAAGCAATTTTCCATGCTTGATGCAACTAAAAGTCTCGCAGTAACAGGTGATTCCAAACTAGAAACTGGGAGAAAACCCTTTCCAATGTGATCTTCAATAATTCTAGCAAAGACAAGAATAACAGCATCTTGTGCAGGAGAATAACTAGATTCAAGGTTCTGGATGAACAAAAGCCAATTCTAAATCAACAATAAAAATTATGGCAATCCAAAATGTGTTTACATACAGATCTATCAAATGCATGATTATTTGTCAGTGCATGAACATATGCACAAGAAAAAAGGGGGCAAAAAAATCCTGGAAATACTATTACCAGAGTCAGTTGTAGCATATTGCAATTTCCTCATATGACTAACCTCTTTAGCAGAAATGGTGATAATGCGCTCTGCAAACTCACTTGAAGGAGCTGCAAATATGATAGAAGCACCTGTTTGGCTTTCTAGAGCCCTGACTATTGTCCCTCTTTTGCCAATCACACACCCAGCTACATTATTAGAGCAAAGTAGTCTGAACACAACTTCATTTTCTGTACCTTTTGAGTCATTGCTAGATGTTCCATTAGAATTAGTTGTCCGTTTTGAAGCATCAGAAATAGATAAACCTTCCATGGATGGTAACCATGAATTAAGGTTAGGAAATAGTTCAGCATGTGGATCAAGGGATGACCTATCAGAAGAACTAACAGTTGTTGTGCTCAAAGGTACTGGAACTTTGCCTAATGGCGGACAATCTTGAAGACAATTAGATACGCCAATCAGCGCTTTCTTTACAGCCAAAATTGCACCAGTTATCTGCCAATCAAACAAGCTCCCAGATAAAGAAAAAGAAATTTAAATAGTCATTTCAATGACAAGTGAATGGTGTTATGTCGGGAGTTGCTGAAAAGAAATTCCAAACATGGAACTGGGATCTATAATTTCTTTGTTGACAACTTGATCCCCCATTAAAATTATATGCAGAAATTAAGGGTAGATGGCCACATGAAAAGCACGTATACTCTCACCGTATCAGATGAGATGCAAACGGAGGAACAAAACAAAGAAGGCGTGCCCATATTACAAGGGAAATTAAATGACAATTTGTACTACTAGGGAATTCAATATTGACATTTGGCAAAGAGACAGATCAGATTAAATTCGTTAAGTACTTGCAAGTTCTCCATTGTAATTTTGCAACAGACGCCACTTGCCCACAATCTCAAATTATGCGATACAGCATTTAAGATGCAAGTTTCCAGAGAAAAATAAAATAAAAATAAAGGTGAAGGCGTTGACCATTAAAAACATAATATTTGTCATGTTATTTTCATTTGGCTTCAAACTCCACGCATATCTAAACGCTAACAGCTAAAACCCCTTTGTCTTTCACAAAACCACTAAGGTTCATCAAAGAGTGAATCAGGATTATATATCCAGATTTCTCATAATCTCAAAAAAATAAAAAATAAAAAATAAACAAAATGAACTCACTTGAACTAACTCCTCGTCTTTAGCGGCACAATGTGGAGGAGGGAAAACCCTAATTTTGGCACCACTATTGTTCCTAATGGTGGTTATGTTCTTCCCTCCTTTACCTACAACGGCACCAATCTGAGAGGTGTGTGCGAGCAATTTACAGAAAACCTCCCCGTTGAAGGTCCTGTTAGCGTTAACCCCTTTCTCGGCCTCAAGCTCCCATATTCGCTCAAAAACCCTAAGCACAGCTTCCTGGGCACTCGAAACCTCAACTTCCCCATCAACCCCATCACCAAATGTAATCCCTTTTCGGGTCGACACAGACCCGATGACCAATATGACCCGGTCGTCGGTGTTGGGTACAGCATCCTCGCAGTGGATTTTGCACCCAGTTTCACGCCGGAGCTGTGACACGATGGCGCCGGAGCTGCCGATCAGACCTCCCACGACGGACGCGTGGCAAACCAAGCGGAACGCGATCTGACCCGGCAGCACCTTGAACACGGGTCGCTTGACTCGGTTGTTTCTATTCAAAAACGGTGGTTGATGCTGATGCTGATGCTGATGCTGATGTTGATGTTGATGGTGGTGTTCGGTTTCGGTGGCGGCGGCGGCAGAGGAGGTGGGGTCTTCCATTATGGGAGTAACGGATTACAAGGTGGGATCTTTTTCTCATGGGTGTTAGTGTGCACGCGCGAGGTCACTTCGATCTGAAGCATAAGGTTAAGCCTTTCATGGAGGTCACTGATTCATGAGAGAGAAAGTGGTTCAGTGGAGTGATTGAAAGGAATGGAATGAAATGAAGTAACGCGGAACGCGGTTCTGAGAGCATCATAGACCATTTGTATTTATGTTTGGACTTATTAGTTAAAATTAAGGTTATGTCTTGTAGTCAAATTGACAATAGTGTTGTTGTTACAGTAGGACACTGTAACAACCTCAATTTTGTCAAGGTAAATAATGTGTGTTAACGGGGGAATCTGAATCTCTAAACTGTTTTATAGAGTTGAATGTTTACTTTTGATTTATTTATTTTTAATATTAAGACAGAGCTATCCCTATTCAATTCTTTTCAGCTACTGTGTATTCGACAATTATCATTGAAGAAAGAATGAGATTAATCCTACGACCGATCCTTAAATGCAAGGAAATCACCTCTTATCCCAAAAAAAAACATTTACCAAGGATCGAATACACCACGCTGTTCGCCCCTCGAGTTAGTTGAATATGTGTTATCATCGTGTGTTTAATGCTTTAATGGGGGGAATCTCAAATCATTGACGGCGCTCCGGTCCTTCCTCATACAGCAGTGTCAGTCACAGGACCATGGTCTTTATTAATTTGACTAAGTTCAATTGGCAACCAATCTTTTGAGATTTGAAAGATCATCTAAGAATTTTAGATAAAAAATAGTAAAAAAGTTAATTGAAGATTTTTATATTACAAAATGTTACACATGAAAATAAAGAAATAACTCTATGGATAGTTCAAGTAGTAATAATGAGATTAGGGAAGAATGAACGTTAAAAGAATATGGGTTTGAATTTTTCTTGGAACAGAACTGAGTAATTATTAAGCTGATCCTTTTTTCACCCGCGTTGTGGAAATATTCGGAAAACTTGATTAGTCAGTAATAAGTAATAACGATCGTGAAAAAAATATTATTTATGACTTTATAAACATGATAAAATTGTTGATACGCGTCACTTCAATTCAAAATTTTAAGATATTGAAAGACATTGCATGAAGTTAAATTAATTATTTTATATTTTTCTTACAAATCCCTTCATGTATGAGTCCTTTGGGCACGAGCCCAGCTTATTTTTTGGTTTGACTTATGCTTTTTTTTAATTTTATCTAAAAAGAGTAGTAAAAATCAAATTCGTAATCTTGTTGTCAACATATCACTAAAAACTCTAATACCATGTAAAGAATCAATTCAATCTAAAATCTTAAGGTAGTAAGTGATGTCCTTTTTAATGCTTTTATTTTATTTCTAATAATCGTAAAACATAATTATCTTTCTTTCTTTTTTTGGTAGTAAAACATAATTATCTTTTACCAAGCTTCTATAGCCTTCAAGGGACCTCAAGTGGCAGAAGCCATTATATTTGCTTCACCATCAGCGATTAATTTATAGCATATGTTTGTAAAATTTATATCGTGCATAGAATAACCACTTTTCATATTACAATGATGATATTCATAAATTATTAAATTATTTATCTTTTATGAGAAGAGTGTTTATTTTTTGTCAACTTATATCTTTTCAGTCTTACAAGGAGGTGAGATCTAAATCTTTATTTTTTGTCAACTCTCTCTTCTCCTTTATCTATTTTATTTTCTCACTTAAAATGACATAACTTTACATTTTTTAAAATGACACATATTATACTCGTCTTTTATTTTACTGTTTTCAACGATCATTTGGGTTGAAAATGAAGGGAAAAGAAAGTCAGGTGGAAATAAAAACCGTTTCACAAACACGACACGATGGAAAGTAAAGACTGCGCAGACATGACACGATCGTTGAAGGACGATTGGTATCTTTTTTCTGAAATTATTTGCATAAATGTACGGGGGAATACAAATCTTATCTAAGGACTTGTTACTTATGTCATAAATACAAGACATGTGAAGCTTATTTTTAAAAAAGTAAATAAATAAATGTTAACATAATTTTTGATGTATGAGTAAGAGATGTATGTTATCTCTTATAACATCAAAAAAACATACCCCTAAATGTATATGGTATGGAATTGGATGTTTTCATATGATATCATAATCATTCATTGACGATAAGATAAGTGAAAAAATATATATGATTTTTATATAAATGATTGTGATTATTTTTCTACATAAAAAAATCCAAATCCGTACCATATCAATGAATGTCCCTATGGTGAAGGACACTGTGCTCTGCAAACCAAATTGCAAAAATGCTAATAAAACTACCGCTATAAAGCGGATATTCTCATGTTAAAATTTTATGAAGTTACGTGAAATTCTGATGTTTATTTCTCTCTTTTGACCTATTAAATAGGTGGAGTACAAGTACAATCAACATTAATATAAAAATATATAAAAATTTCATATGAAATTTTTATATGAAAGATTTTATCTCCTTTGGTTGTATCTACCACGCCAATAAATAACACTAGTAATTCTATATCCTACATGTAGCATGTTCAACGAAAAACATTGCTTTGCAACTTCTCAAATTATAGCAATTAGGCAACACTAATCAATCCTAAAATGAGAGTGTTTCCATGTCACATTTCAAAATTGGAGAAACTTTATTTGCAACTTTGGAGATTATAGCAAATTGAGAGAAATAATGATGTACTATAAATCAGTGTTGTTAGACCCGACCCGGGCATCGACCCGGTCGGGGTACTGGGTCACTGGTCGGACCGGTAGTTCACTGGTCGGACCGGTTGACCCGGATATCAATAAATATATATAAATATATAAATTTAAAATATTCTCCATATCTAAAAGAGATAAGCAAGATTCATTAAATATGCTCAAAAATTACCCTATCACACTATTACAAGTTCATACTTAATCAGTAAATTGAACAAAATAAGAACAAATAAATCAAACTGCATGCTATCACTATGCCCATGGTGCCAAAGTTGTGTCAATTAGCTCTCCTTCTCCACCAAACTCATTTAAATCTTGACCAACATTGCTTGCATTTTGGTCTGTAATTTCCACACTGTGTGCATCTACATCATTATCCTCATCCTCATCCAGATTTAATTGATCTATGACAATTAAATTTTCATGTAAGTTACTGAAAAATATTACGTCAAAATCAAATTGAATAATAAAATTTTAATTATTATGTTGTACAAAAGCATACCAATATCATTTCCAACTGGTGGAACGACATTCAAGTCTATGTTTTGACGTAAAACTTCCTCTTCTTCATCACTTAATAATGTTGGTGACATCTCCAAAATCCAATCAGAATGCTCCTCAAACATTGCCAAATCAATTGGGTCATAATTTTGACGCTTCGTTTGATCCCTAAATTTTTGAATTTTCAACATCAGAAAAATATTTGCACATACGTATTTATATAAACATTAAAAATATTCAATTTACAGGATTCCACCATTTCAAATATCCAGTATATCTAAGATTAGAAACCTACAATCCATCATTCAAAAACTGTAGCAGAGTCGTATATCCAATATATAGTATAGCTGAGTCTAATCAAATGCAATGATCAATCAAGTTGCCATCATAGACTAATCAGATTTCATGTTAAGTAAAAAAATTAGGAAATTTATGTGATTCATATAATATAATAAAAGAATGTAAAAATTGAATGAACATAATAATACCTTGTTTGCAGATTCAAGTTGCAACAAACGTAGACAAGATCATTAAGCTTTTTATGGTGTAACTTATTTCTCTTTTTTGAATGAATATGCTCAAATATACTCCAATTTCACTCACAACCTGAGGCACTACAAGTTTGGCTTAGGATGCGAATTGCTAATTTTCTCAAATTTGGTGCACCAAAGCCATAACATTCCCACCATTTATCTGGAATGAAATAAAATAAATTAGTATTCATAAATTCATACTAACATATTTTTCAACTATAATAAGTTAATAATTTTACCTGGCATCACTGTATTTCGTTCACGTAAAGCTGATTGCCTTCCAAAATCAGATTGAGCATCTTTGAATATCCTCATCTCATTTGTCAATTTTGATTGCAACTCAGAATCTCCATAAGAATACCTCTCAATGACATCCAAAAGGCCTGATGTTGTGAATTCATATTTTTCAAATTCATCTACATTGAAATGACATCCTGGATTCAACCAATAACCTGCAGCATGCAAATTTTTACGAAGCTGTGAATCCCAACGAGAATCTAAGATTTTCAAATATGGCTCAACCTTCTTCTTATTTCTTTGAAACCTCTTCTCCATCTCCTCTCTAGCTTTAATTATGGTCTGATAAAGAAAACCCATGGCAGGCTTATCTTCACTATCAACAATACGTAATACACGTACAAGTGGCTCAGTAAGTTTGACAATATCAGCACATTGTTTCCAAAATCTAGAGTCTAACACTTGTTCCACAAATCTTTTTGCCTTGACATCTTTGGAATAAGCTGAACTTGTCCAATCTCTTGATCTTACCATTTCTCTTAAAGCATCTTTTTGAGCCAATATACTTTGCAAAGCAATGAAATTTGTGGCAAAACGGGTTGGAGCAGGACGAAGTATTTCTTTCCCACATGTAAATTTTCTCATCAAATACAACGGGTAACAATGGTTATAAACATACTTGGTGATTTTTGCAGCATGTTCCACAGTTTCAATCACTTCATCTAACTTGCCAATGTCTTGGAACATTAGATTAACACAATGGGCAGCACAAGGAGACCAAAATATCTTAGGAAACTCAGCCTCTAATAACCTCCCAGCAGCAACATAGTTAGCAGCATTATCAGTCACAATTTGAACAACATTTTCTGGCCCAACAAACAGAACTATTTCTTTAAAAAGCTGGTATAATAATTCTGCAGTTTTGGATGCATGAGAAGCATCAACAGATTTCACAAAAAATGTTCCTTTGGGGAAATAAACCAGAAAATTAATAAGAGTGCGCCTACAACGATCCGTCCACCCATCTGCCATAATAGTGCATCCAGTGTGCTTCCAAACAGCTCTATAGCTCTGAAGAAGTTTCTTCACGTCATCAACTTGGTTATTTAGCAAATCACCACGTAGCATGTGATATGTTGGAGCTTTAAATCCTGCACCTAAACTACATACAGCATCAAACATTTCTTGAAAATAAGGTGAGTTGGCTGCATTAAATGGAAGACGCGCATGAACCATCCATTTTGATATAGCAAGGTGAGCTTTCTGAATCACTTCTTTGCTTTGCAACACACTTTTTATGGTCGGTTGAGCTCCAGGAGTTGTTCTTGGGATAAAATAAGAACCTAACGAATTGGTATTCTTCCCCTTTTCAGAAAATAGAGGTGGTTTCCTTGATGAATTTGTAATTTCTTGCACTTGATCATCTATTATTCTCAAATCATCAACATATTCACCACTTTCTGGATCTTGATATGGAATTTTCCTTTTCTTTTTCTTGTTTTCATCAATATTTTGTTTCATCTGAGCACGAATCTCAGCTGAAACTTTCTTGCATGATTCAACTTGCCCTTTTTCTCCAGCCAAATGAAACTTCAACTGATTTATCCCACCTCCCCTAATAATCTTGTTACAATGGAGACACGTATTCACAACTTTCCCTTGCTCCATAATTTGTTTACAATGAGCCCAACTTGGATCAACTTTTCCCCTATGATGCGGTTGGGATGGATTTTGAGAAGATACATCTTGTGTTGATGGTGTTCTTTCAAGTCAGCAGAAGACATCTTCACAACAACTTAGTATTTTGGAAATAAAAAAATACTGCATCAAATTAACAAAAAGATCCTGTTAGAAATAAGCAAAGAGGGAGTCTGGTTCTTAAAAAACCATCTGACTTAAAAGCAAACTAAAAAACATTTTATTATATAACTTGTAGTGGACTGTGGTGACAAGCATGATGTGTTAGAGAAGGCATGGCTTTGTTGAATTTATAAAGGAACAACCATTGTGATTTCCATGTGCTACAACTTGAGTAGCAGTTGTTGCCTGCTCTGAATCAATTAAGACAAAAAATTATGATAGTATGTAAAAAAATTATGATTTCTTTCGATTAAAAAAGGAAAAGCAGAACATTTCCTATAAACCTTTAACGTGTGCATTGTCCCTCTGCAACTCATACCAGAACTATTTCTATAACACACGCACACAGAACCCCCTTTCATTGGACTGATGCTTTATTCAAGGCTGCATCATTGCCATTCAAAGTAAATTGACTAATTAGGATTGCACAACCATTTAAGAGGTACTTGTTATAAATTCACTACTAGACTTACAATAGGTTTCTTCCAAGTCCCAACTAAATTGACTAATATATGTTTTGATTAGCTTAATTTCCAGTAGGTTTATAAAAAATAAAATAAAAAAATTGGTCAAATTTGATTATTCAAACAGAGTTTGTAAATCAAGAGAATTTAAATAATTTATCCACATAATGAATCTTATGAATGAAGCGAATTTAAATATGAATGTTATAAATTGAGGGAATTAGTTCAAGCAATTACAATACCCTGCATTTTAAATTCTCTAAAATTTTAAAATGCTTTACCCAAATTCCAAACGCAAACTTAACTTTCAATTTGAATGAGATTCCTAACTGGACATCTCATAATATTGTTAAAAACAAAACCTTTATACGATACTGTAAGACTACTATATTTGTTTATTTTTCAAATGCTAATCTCACAAACCTTCCTGAGGAACTGATAGGCTTGCTCTGTGAACATGCGTACCCACTGGCGAATAGGAGAAGACACCCAACCTTGTGTAGTTATCGAATAGGAGAAGCCAGTACCCACCGGTGAATCAAGAAATATTCTTACTGCATGCAGCCTACACCATACATGCGTCACACAGATCAAGGAAAAATAATAAATATACTTGGAACCAAAAAATAAAAAAATAGCAGTGACTCGATGAGATAAATGTTGAAAAAGATACCTGGAAGAGAGAAGAACAACCAAGATCCTCTCGACGTGTTCTTTTAGGGATTCTGCAGGTGAGAAGATGGAGAGTTAATTTTTTTTTTTTAATATAAGTATTTGACCCGTATCGGTTTACAAGACCCGGATGGTCAACGGGTTCCGTACAAACCCGGTCGGGTCATCCGGGTCCTACTGGGCTGATTGCATGGCCGGTCCAAAGAGAAACCCAAACCGGTTACCTCATCGGGTCACCGGGTCCCGGGTCGACCCGGCCGGGTCGGGCCGGGTCTGACAACACTGCTATAAACATTTACATAGGATTACATATTTTAGGTTATTCAAGTGTGATGAGTCTTACATTGATTGGTAATAAGCAAAGTGAAGTGTATGGCTAGCCCAAGCCATACCCAGCTCTGATACCATTGTCATGCAGGTTCAGGAGAAGCCTGTGGCGGGGGATTACCACTAATGTTCTAAGTTATACCATATTAAGTGGTTCGACATAATGTCTCAACACAACTTTAAAGCATTGAGTTCATAAGTCTTTCCACTTATATACTTTCCATTTAGCCCATTACCAACCGATGAGGGACTCGTCATACTTGATTAACCCAACAATTTTTCCATCAAGTGTGAAATTCAACATTGATATGTTTTCCCTCAACCGAGTACTCAAACTCAAAGTACTTAATCCGCCTTCTAGCCAAACACACTTGGCTAGCCCGAGTCCAACCAGGCTCTGATGCCACTGTCAGGTGGGTCTATAGGAAGCCTGTGGTAGGAGACCACCATCAATGGGCTAATGTTAGACCAATCACACTAAGTGAGTCTGACGTCATGTCACAACCCAAAATCTTAAAGCATTTAGTTTATTAGTCTTCCCACTTATATACACTTACACTTGAAATGAGTTTATTAGGGACTCATTTCCATTGTTCAAACTTCGATTAGTATTTTTCGAAGAAAATTCTTTATTTAACGATATTGTTAGAGAAGTATAAAATCATTAATGTAACTTCACATAACAACTTAGGCTTTTGGGTTGAATTGATTCATTGCATAGTATTAAAGTTTTGGTGTCACGAGTTCAATCATTATTGCCCCCCATTTAATCAAATAATTAATTATATCTTGTGGAGTTTCTTAACATATATAGGTGGGCCTATGCATTATCCACCCTTCAAGTCTAGTGGCTCTCGTGTGAGAGGGAGTGTGAGAGAAATATAAAATCATTTGTAACGGACCCTTATGATGAGATGGACCCAGGGACAAGGAATCGCAAGAAGCCCGACTATCTCAAGGACTATGAGACCAATTAGTATAGTCGTGGGCCGTGGAGTTAACTGTGTGACTTTTATTTCTTTTATGTAATGGAACAAACTATTTTTAATTGCTTAAGGGGTAAGGCCCATTATAGGTAGGGTAATATATGGTTGCCACGGACAAGTGTTGGATTATGCTGAATTTGAATGAATTTTCTTCCTACTGCTTCTTCTACCTTTATTCTTCTCATCTAGTCTCTCTCTAATTCTAAAATTCCCAAATCCACTGTTACATTTTGGTGCTCTCGTTGCTTACCCATCCTCCCTTTTTCATGGCGGAAAACACACGGATGCGAGATTTAACACAACGCTTGGATGTTCTGGAACAACAAAACCATCGTTTAGATCTATTGGAACAGCAGCTTCGTTCTGCGGAATTAGTTCACGAGCAGCAACACTTGGGACTCCAAGAGTCTAATACCCACCTCCAAGAGTCTCACGCACAAATCCAGCTAACGTTGCAACGGATACTTGATGGACAGAATCATGGGGCGTCCTCTCATTCAGGAATACTGGGATCTGGACCAGGTTCAAAATCTCACACCGGTAACACAGATCTGGGTAACGTTCGTCCTTTTAAACTCACTTTTCCACGATTTAATTCTGGTGATCCAACGTCTTGGTTGTTTGCTGTTGATAAATACTGCCAGTATTATAAAATCGGAGAAGAAGAACGTTTACTGATTGTCGCATTCCAGTTAGATGACCCTGCAGCATGTTGGTTTAGGGGTCTTAGTGATGAAGGATTACTACCCACATGGTCTGCTTTTGTCACAGCCTTACACAGGCGCTTTGGGCCTTCAGAATTTGATGAACCAATTGGAGCCCTTGCTAAGCTCCAACAACAGGGTTCCGTAGCTGATTATCAATCCGCATTTGAGGCTTCGGCCAGCAAAGTTCCTGGCCTATCTGCCACCATGAAACGTGGCTTGTTTATTTCTGGGCTCAAACCTCGCATACGACGTTCAGTCCTAACTCAACGTCCTGGTGATTGGCATGAGGCCTTGGCTTTAGCCAAAGTTTTTGAAGACCAGATTGGGGATGACAAACCTGTGCGTTCTTGGCTAACAAAACAGTCTTATCCCATAAAGCCCATCTCCCAACCTACATCTTCAGCCCAACCAAAAACCAACAATCCACTAACCCTCACTACTCCCAATCTCACCAAGCCTATCTCCCCTATACCCATCCGTCGTCTTAGTCAGGCAGAAATGCAGGTTAAACGTGACAAGGGTCTTTGCTTCAACTGTGATGAAAAATTTGTGTATGGCCACAGATGCAAGGGTCGCGCTTCTCTATTATTTTTAGAGGGAACCGACGAGGATGACCCTCCAGATGCCAATACTCAATCCATTGAATTACATGCACATACAGAAGAGACAGAGGACATTCCAGAGATCAGTTTTAATGCCTTATTTGGCACTTATTCATCAAAATCTTTTCGCTTATTGGGTACTGTACTGGGGCAGTCGGTCCAAATCCTAATTGATGGGGGAAGCACACACAACTTTATCACCCCAAGAGTAGCTACTCATTTACACTTGACCTTATTATCTATCCCGCCGTTTAATGTGCAAGTAGGTAACGATGACTCACTCAATTGCTCAGCCATGTGTCAATCTGTTCCTCTAGATATTTAAGGTCACCGATTTGTAATGGATTTCTTTGTCTTGGAGTTACAAGGGGCAGATATGGTATTGGGGGTCCAATGGTTAGCTACTTTGGGACATATTGTGACTGATTATCAAAAACTGACAATGGGGTTCTCACACCAAGGTTCACACGTCATTATTCAAGGGGAGCAACGTATTGCAGCAAGCCTGATTACCTCTTCCCAATTGCACAAATTGATGGGTCAGAAATCTCTCGAATCTACTATTATGTGCTTCTCTGCAGTAGCGACACCTGGGCCAGCTACTTTACCAACACAGCATCATTCTGACTACACCCCAGAAGTCCAGATTTTATTAGAACAATATCAGGACGTTTTTGCCACTCCCAATTCCTTACCCCCAGATAGGCCCAATAACCATCGTATACGATTATTTCCAGATGCCAAACCGGTACAAGTCAGACCATACAGATACCCCCACTTTCAAAAAAATGAAATAGAGAAATTGGTATCAGAAATGTTACACAATGGAGTAATTCGTCCTAGCCATTCAGCCTTTAGTTCCCCGGTACTGCTGGCCAAAAAGAAAGATGGGACATGGCGTTTTTGTGTCGACTATCGCGCCTTAAATGCTGTAACGGTGCAGGATAAATTCCCAATTCCTACCATTGATGAATTGATGGATGAATTACATGGTGCCACAATGTTCTCTAAGCTGGATCTCCGCTCGGGTTACCATCAAATCAAGATGCATGCCCCAGATATACACAAAACAGCTTTCCGGACACACCAAGGCCACTACGAGTTCTTGGTCATGCCATTTGGGCTTTCTAATGCCCCATCTACATTTCAGGCCGCCATGAATCAGGTCTTCTCTGAATTTTTGCGTCGATTTGTAGTGATTTTTTTTAATGATATTTTGGTGTATATCTCATGTCTCCAGGAACATATTAGTCATTTACACCAGGTGCTCCATACATTACACACTCATGCTTTATTTGCTAAGATGTCTAAATGCCTTTTTGCTCAAGCTTCTATACAATTCCTGGGACATATTATTTCTGGCAACGGTGTGGCACTGGATCCTAGCAAGTCCAAAGCTATCCTAGAGTGGCCCATTCCCGCCTCAGCCACTCAAGTCAGGGCCTTCCTAGGTCTTTCTGGCTACTATCGACAGTTCATTCGACAATATGCTTCTATTGCAGCCCCATTAACTGACCTCCTTACAAAGGATGGTTTTATTTGGTCTTCAGCTGCTGAAGAGGCATTTTCTCAGTTAAAAAAATCATTGACTGAGGCACCCATTTTGGCTTTGCCAAACTTTAAAGAACCTTTCATCGTGGAAACTGACGCATCTGGAAGTGGAGTGGGCGCAGTTTTAATTCAAAATAATCATCCTATTGCTTTCTATAGCAGAAAGTTGGCTCCCACTATGCGCACTAAGTCAACATACATTCGCGAGATGTTTGCTATTACATCGGCTGTAGCTAAATGGAGGCAGTACCTATTGGGGGTACCTTTCACCATCCGCACAGATCACAAGAGCCTGCACAACCTCATGAATCAGGTTGTTCAATCTCCTGAGCAACAAGCCTTCCTCTCAAAGCTCTTAGGCTTCGATTATTCTATTACATACAAATCCGGTAAAGCCAACATTGTGGCGGATGCCCTATCCAGGCAACCAGAAGGGGCTTTCGACACTACAAAGCCCCATTTTTCTGCTCTGAGTGGTCCGATTAGTGATTACAAATCACTACTGCTACAAGAATTACAACAAGACACCTACTGTAATAACATATTACAAGATCTACTGTCTGAACCAGCTAAATGGCCAGAATGGAAACTCAAGGATGGGTTGTTGTTCTTCCGCAACCGCATCGTTCTTCCTGTCAACTCTTCCATAATTCCCCAATTGTTACACGATTTGCACACATCTGTCCAAGGGGGTCACTCTGGCTTCACCGGTACTCTGCAACGTATTGCCAACAATTTTACCTGGAAAGGAATGAGGAAAACTATACGTGAATATGTGGCAAAATGTGAAATTTGTCGAAAGATTAAACCCCCAAATCATTCCCCCTTTGGCTTGCTAACACCCATTAAACCACCAGAAGAGACATGGACAGACTTGAGTATGGATTTTATTACTCACCTGCCACTCTCACAGGGCTCTTCAGCAATACTTGTGATTGTGGATCGATTTTCCAAAGGTGCTCACTTTGTGGCCTTACCACCACGTTACACAGCAACCAAGATCGCACAGGTGTTTTGGGAGTCGGTGGGAAAACTTCATGGCCTTCCTCGTTCCATCATTTTCGACCGTGACCCTTTGTTTTTAAGCAACTTCTGGACCACCCTCTTTCATCTGCAAGGAACTACATTACAATTCAGTTCAGCTTATCACCCTCAATCTGATGGGCAAACTGAACGCGTAAACAGATGTGTGGAACAGTTTTTAAGAGCTTTTACCTTTGATAATCCCTCTTCCTGGTCTCGTTACTTAGCTTGGGTCAAATATCACCATAACACCTCTTTTAACAGCTCCACAGGCTTGACACCATACCAGATTACTTTTGGTCGTCCACCTCCAAATTTATTGGTGTATACTCTCGGATCTTCTTCCAATGAAGCCGTCGATGCCACGTTATCTACTAGAGCCACCATCCTCGCCACAGTAAAGGAGAACTTACTCAGAGCTCAAACTCAAATGAAAAATCAAGCAGACAAGAAACGCAAAGATAAGATTTTTACCGTCGGTGAGCACGTCCTACTGCGTTTGCAACCTCACCGTCAAATGTCTGTTCAGCGTCGATCTTCTCAGAAACTCGCGTTGAGATTTTATGGTCCCTTCGAAGTGGTTGAGCGTGTTGGTCCGATTGCTTACCGTCTAAAGTTACCACCTTTGGCTCGCATTCATCCAGTTTTCCACGTATCCCTTTTGAGGCCTTTCAAATCTGATCGTTGTTACCAGATCCATGATCTACCCCAGGCTAACCGTGACAACCCCATGGCCCATACACCAGCAGCAATTGTGGGAAATCGTGAAGTTTGGCGAAAGGGAAACAGGGTAGCACAAGTTCTTGTGCAGTGGTAGGGGTTACCCCCTGAAGAAAGTACGTGGGAAGATGCAGACTTGATAGTCACAGATGGACCGCATAGTCACACCCGCGAGGCATCAACGCTTCCTTACACAGAGCAGGCCCAAGGAATAATAGAGAAAGAGGATGAGTTACGAGTGCTTAACAAGGAGAGGGTGAATGAAGTGTTTTCTCCCCCTTCGAGACTACATCCCCCTCTTACAATTAAGAAGCATCTGAACACTGAGTCAAGGGAACTGGTCCCAAAGACTTTTCAGACTGCATCAGTTCCCAAACAGCCAATGCATGTGATACCTACTCCTGCTATCATTAATGCTGACCAGCTACTTCCCAACTACTCATCTACTGCACACTTAGTGAACCCCACCAACAGTTGTCCTCCTCTGGTTGGACCGCTACTTCAGCTCTTATCTCCTAGTGACCAACAACAACCTCTTATCCTTGAGGACAAGGATTTGCTGGAACCGAAGGGGGATGTAACGGACCCTTATGATGAGATGGACCCAGGGACAAGGAATCGCAAGAAGCCTGACTATCTCAAGGACTATGAGACCAATTAGTATAGTCGTGGGTCGTGGAGTTAACTGTGTGACTTTTATTTCTTTTATGTAATGGAACAAACTATTTTTAATTGCTTAAGGGGTAAGGCCCATTATAGGTAGGGCAATATATGGTTGCCACAGACAAGTGTTGGATTATGCTGAATTTGAATGAATTTTCTTCCTACTGCTTCTTCTACCTCTATTCTTCTCATCTAGTCTCTCTCTAATTCTAAAATTCCCAAATCCAATGTTACATCATTAGTATAGTCTTACCTAACGGCTTAAGCTTTTTAGTTGAATTGGTTCATTACAGATATTTCATTTTAGATCATATAAGGTAGATAACTAAATTTCAAGTTGAGTTGAAATGAATTGCTTAAAAATTCAATTTAACCTTCTAAATATTAATACATAAATTTGATACTTAAATAACCTTTTTTTGCAATTATTAAAAATCATCCATTGAGAATAACTTTATTTTTATTAATTTTTTCAAGAACCAAATCAATGTTTGAACATTTTTTGATGACTAAGATACAAATTTACGATATAGCTTAAATATATTTTCATTCTATATAAAATACACTCTTTTTTTGTCCTTGTATTCTTTGAATTTTCAATCCAATTCTTATAAATTCTGTTCTTCCTGTTATAACCTTTCGGTTAAAATTCCTCTCAAGCTAGAACATCATATTTTACTATGTGCGAATTAGTGTGCTTGAGCCTATTAGAGTTGTAAATACGTGAGAAATGTGTGTGCACACCTTATACATGTTGTGTCCGCGTCCTATAATATTTAGCATTCTGTGTATCCCATGTGAGTCGCGTATCTGTGTTAGTTTTTGTGCTTTGTAGCATGTGATGCAAGTGACCTCTTTGCCACGTGACTCCTTTTCTTTTTTCCACAATTTCTTTTCTTCAACTTTCAACCCTATTTCAACTTTCCCTTCCCAAAGAAGCAAAAGAAAACTAAGCTTAAAACTGTAATAGATTTAGAGATGCAAAAGAAAATTTTCTTCATAACATTTATGTGATGCCAAGTTAGTTTGTGTATAGCCACAAAATTTGGTAAGAGGGGGCAATAATTTCAAATTCAACCAATTTAAGTAGGATAACACAACAATAGGTTTACTAGTAGCCAAGTTTTTTTGTGTGCATGAGAAATAACAAGGATGAAAGAAAACCAACTTATGTTATACTATCTTTCTTTTAAGTTTGAGTGTAGTCTTAAAATAAAAAACTTTATGAATTTGGAGGTGATTGTCTCTCCTAGTCCCTCCTTAGCTCCGCATCTTTTGAGAAGCTAAGACATTCTCCAAATTTTTGTAAACTTTATTAGCCTTACATATTCAATTATATTCTTAAAACTTTATCATATTTAGGAGCTCATCTTTAGTGCAGTAGTAGTATGTACTATTGTCATTGAAAATTAAACACTTGTTTTTAATTTTTTTTTCTTTTCCATATCATCAATCAGCATAGGTGTTTAATTTGTATTGGAGGGATGTATAGAGAAGTGAGTAAGACAGTAATATTGTAGAAATTTTCCATATTTAGATATAAATATTTTTTTTAGTAATTAAAATATTTGTTAACACTCAATGTTACTGAGAAAATAACAATGGAAAGAAAAAACAATAAAAGAAATGGATAAACTTGTCTCGTTATCATTCAAGTACCTCTAAGGATCATAGTAACTGCCTTCTATTTTTTCCTACATCAAATATATGTTGCAAAGCATGTCGGTATGTTCTAATCCATCAAAAATGGGACGGGTTGACCCACTTTAAAAAATGGGTTAAAAATATCATTCCACTTTGTTATATGATGGGTTAACTTATTTATTTAATAATAAAAATTTAAAATTTAAAATATATCTTATTTTATGAGTTTTATAGTATTATGTTATCTAATTCTATCACACACTCTCGTTCATTTGTTCCTATCACAGTCTAAATGTAAGTTAATGCTATGGCTGATAGTTTGTAAAAATTCATTTTTGCCTCAATATATGAATAATCTTTGTCATAAATCAAAAAATTATCTTTGTTTTTCAATAGAGGAGGCCAGAGATAAAAATCTTGTATATGTTTGCACACAAAAAAATCTTGAATATTACAAAAGTTTAGCATGACAAATGAAACACTATATTCTTACACTTGAAAAAAACTTGAATGTGATAATAATAAAAAATTGACAAATGACCCACTTTAACTTAATTTATTACATGAAGAATTAGATTGGTTCACGAGTTAAAATATTCAACCCAACTCCCAAAAATAGTCCGGTTAACCTAATAGGTCAGTTTCATTTTGTCACCCCAAATATAAAGAATTCATTCTTATGTGAGATTAAAAAAATACAAAATACAAAATTTATGTTATAATTGTAAAAAAAAAAAATTAAAGAAAAACTCGAATGACTATATGCAACTTGGGGCTTTTGAGTATGAGAAAAATATTTGTCCTTTTAAATAACATAATTTATGTCATTTTACTCTCACAAAAAAGTGAGACTCTCATCTTTATATTTTTTTGTCCACTCTTTCCTTTTTTATCTATCTCTTTTTCTCAATTAAAATAATATCATTTTACATCCTTTAAAATAATACACATTTAGTATTTGTAAGGTTTTATATATCAAATCTGTAACATGAAAGCTCACAAATACTCGAAAGTCACTCCAATCTTTCTCTAAAAAGTATTTACTATAATAGTGAACTCATTATATTAAAAAAAAAATTCTCTATACTTGAATGACAATATGTCAAATTGATTATTTTCTTTATTATTTTTGTTTTATTTTTTTTTTATTTTTTTTATTTTTTTAATTAAAATACTTAGATAAAATGGACTGTCTTACCATTAATTTTAACAGTTTTTCTTAGCTATTGTTCTCTTTTTTTTTTTTTTCTTTTTTACCGTGTGTAAAAAATTTGGTATTTAATTAGTTTTCAGGAAGCTGGGAATGGATTTTTGTAAAGTATACAGCAATATGCTCTTTGATATTATTTTTTTCATTTTAATAAAAGAATAATTATTTTGTGAACCTTTATGTTTCATAAAATTGATAGCTAGACTACTGACGAGTTGTTTTGTGATAATTTAATCAAGCTTTTTATAATCAAACTAGACTACTGGAAGTCTCACCAATCACTTTTTTTTTTGTTTTTTTAAATGGGGGGTCCCACGTCAGTTGTGTCTATAACATGATAGGAATTCTTTCCTACAACACAATATCTATAAATCCCTTTATAAATTTATAAAAAAAAATTATAAATATAACATGCAATATAGTAAGCATATGCATAATCCATCCAACGAATAAACTTTGACACCATAGTCAATTCAAATCAAACAAGGCATCACTACAGACATTGCAATTTACAATGACTGGTTGAACCGTTGAAACACCCACGATCGAGGATGAACCACGATATCATAACTTGCTTGGCCCGAATGTTTCGCCCCAGCCCATTTTCCCTGCAGTACCCAAAACCCTCGTTCCTCTTTTTTCTTTCTTCTTCTTCTTCTTCTCTCTCTCTCTCAACAGTAGCACTCGATCAATATATTGGAAGCCATAGCCAGCACACGCTCTGATTCATGGCTTTTAGATGAGAAAATCCACGCCCCTTTTCACTCTTCTCCATCACATTCACATTCACAATCACAATCACAAACACAAACACAAACAAAATCTTCTCCTCAAACCCTTGTCTTCAATTGCTTCTCTTCCCGAACAACCCCACCTACCCGATCTCCCTTCCCAGATCTTCACCATCCTATCTCGCCCCCAATGGCGAAAAGATCCATCTTTTAATACCTTAATCCCCTTTCTAACCCCTACCCACCTTTCTTCCCTCTTCAACCTCAACCTCGACCCTCTCACTGCCTTGAACTTCTTCAGATGGATCCACCGCAAACACGGCTTCAACCACACCGTTCGTTCCTACGAGCCCTTGCTCCTTATTCTTGTGCGTAATGGGATGCTTCGTGCTGCCGAGAATGTTCGAAATTCCATGATCAAGTCCTGTGCTTACCCCCACGATGCAAGGTTTGTGTTTAATCTTTTGCGGCGAATGAACACGACTTGTGATGACCAACTTGCGTTTAAGCTTTCTCTTACTTCGTATAACAGGCTTCTAATGTGCTTGTCACGTTTCGTTATGATTGATGAATTGAATAGTTTGTATAAGGAGATGTTGGATGGTAGGATTTTCCCTAACTTGATAACGTTTAATACAATGTTAAATGCTTATTGCAAGTTTGGGAACATAGTTGTGGCAAAACTTTATTTTACCAAGTTACTAAAAGGGGGTTTTAGTCCTGATGGATTTACATATACTTCACTGATATTGGGTTACTGTAAAAATCAAGATGTGGAGAACGCTTATAGAGTGTTTGAGCTTATCCCTCAGAGGGGATGCAGGAGGAATGCAGTTTCATATGCAAATCTTATACATGGTCTTTGTGAAGCTGGGCGGCTTGATGAGGCTCTCAAGTTGTTCTTGCAAATGAAGGAGGATAATTGTTTTCCCACGGTTCGAACTTATACCATTCTCATAGGTGCGTTCTGTGAGGTAGGTAAGGAGGTGGAAGCTCTGAATTTTTTCGAGGAGATGGTGGAAAGAGGTTGTGAGCCTAATGTTTATACTTACACTGTGTTGATTGACTACTTCTGCAAGGAGAGCAGGCTGGATGAGGGGATGAAAATGTTGAATAAAATGCTGGAGAAAGGCTTGGCTTCTAGTGTTGTACCATACAATGCCTTGATTGCTGGGTATTGTAAACGGGGAATGATGGAGGACGCCATTGGTGTTTTGGGTCTGATGGAGTTGAATAAAGTTTGTCCAGATGCTCGTACTTATAATGAACTGATTTGTGGATTTTGTCGGAGGAAAAGCATGGACAGGGCAATGGCGCTGCTTAATAAAATGTTTGAAAGTAAGCTGTCACCCAACCTCATTACTTACAACACATTGATCCATGGGCTGTGTAAAGCAGGTGTAGTAGATAGCGCTTGTCGGCTGTATCATTTGATGATTAAAGATGGCTTCAGTCCTGACCATTGGACTTTTAGTGCTTTTATAGACTGCCTCTGTAGAATGGGCAGTGTTGCAAAAGCATATCAGATCTTTGAGTCCCTCAAGGAAAAGCACGTCGAAGCAAATGAACTTATATATACAGCCTTGATCGATGGATACTGCAAAGCTGGTAAAATTGAAGATGCCCATTTATTGTTCAAAAGGATGCTTGCCGAGGATTGTTTGCCAAACTCAATCACGTTCAATGTATTGATAGATGGTTTGCGCAAAGAAGGGAAAATGCCAGATGCAATGTTGTTGGTGGATGACATGGTAAAGTATGATGTGAAGCCCACTATTCACACATACACAATTCTCATTGAGGAAATGTTGAAGGAAAGCAACTTTGACCGTGCTAATAGGATTCTCAAACAAATGATTTCATCTGGATATCAGCCTAACGTGGTCACATATACTGCATTTATTAAGGCATATTGCAGCCAAGGAAGATTGCAGGAAGCTGAAGAGATTTTGGTCAAGATTAAAAAAGAAGGCGTATTGCTTGATTCCTTGATCTATAATTTATTAATTAATGCATACGGATGTATGGGACTACTAGATAGTGCATTTGGTGTTCTCAAACGCATGTTTAATACTGGTTGTGAGCCTTCTCGACAAACATATTCCATCCTAATGAAGCATCTAATGAATGAAAAACATAAAAAGGAAGGAAGCAATCCTGTGGGACATGATTTAAGTTCAACTAATATCTCAGTTGATGATGCAGATATATGGAAAATAATTGATATTGATATCACAAATGTGCTCTTCGAGAAAATGGTGGAATATGGCTGTGTTCCTAATGTAGACACTTACAGCAAGCTTATTAAAGGACTTTGCAAAGTGGAACACTTGGACATGGCTTTCAGATTGTTAAATCATATGAGAGAAAGTGGAATCTCTCCCTCTGAAAATATTCATAATTCTCTTCTAAGTGGTTGCTGCAAGTTGGGAATGTATATGGAAGCTGTGAGTTTGTTGGACTCTATGATGGAGTGTAGTCATTTACCACATCTAGAATCCTTTAAGCTTCTCATTTGTGGGCTATATGGACAAGGGAACAAAGAGAAGGCTGAAGCTGTTTTTTGTAGTTTGCTAGGCTGTGGGTATAATTACGATGAAATGGCTTGGAAAGTTCTAATTGACGGCTTAGCTAAGAGGGGATATGTTGATCAATGCTTAGAATTACTGAATCTTATGGAGAAGAATGGTTGCCATTTACATTCTGAGACATACTCTATGTTAATTCGGGAACTGAATGGAAATTAACACGACGATTATTTATTTTGCCCTGGAATGGAACAGGGGAAAAGAGGCTTCCCATTGATTTTCTTTGTTGATGACTCTGGCTAAAGTTGTACAGATAGTCAGATAGAACACCTGAAATTTTGTAATACATTTTGAATGAACTTACTCTGTCTCAGCAAGTGAGCTGCGAGCAGCTCTTTTCTACAAATGCAATAATACTTCAGAGTCGCAGCCAAGTGTAACTGTGACAATCATACAGGTTGAGAGCGAACAGCAGCTGATGAAGAGGCAAGTGACCATTTAAATTCTTACTTACATTGACTGCATTCCTTTATTAGTTTCACCTAAAGCCTCAATATAGATATGTAATTTCACAGTTTATCTTAGACATATTGATGCATTATTTTTGTGTCAATAATTCATCTTGCATTATCTTTCTTGCTACTTTACTAGAATCAACTTCTGCATTTCAAATTTCTATTAAATATGAATTTTTTTTAATTATTAGTGTTGGTAAATACATGTTCGTGCTCAAGGTATTGAATAATATTGATCATTATTGGTAATAAATGGTGAAACTTTTGTCGTTGAATTTATTTCTTCATTTTTTGTTGAATGTAACTTTTTGGTTGTTTATTGAGGTATATGAATTTGCTAGTGGTGTTTTTGCAGGGGGGGGATGGCTTGTTGGGTTTAATTAGCAAGTTAATGTAGGGACATTCATATAAATACATGAAGAAGCGTGGAATTTTCAATTAGATTTTTTTGGTACAACTTTGTGTTAGATTTTTCTTTAGTTAATGCTCATGGTTGTATAATGGGAAAAGCATTTTTTAGTTGATAAGGAACCTTTTGGCACAACCAATTTGAGATTTTGCTTGTCCATTCTGGCGCTGTGAATGGATAAACTTATGCTGTTGTCTTAAGGGAGTTTGATGATTGGCTTATCTATGTGGATGTCTCAGTCATTTCTGTTCAATATAGAGGTGTAGCTGATAGGGACTCAAGATAGAGAACAAATATATTAATAAGAAATAACTGGAAGCCTAGCACCTTACAGCAGAATGAGATCCTGCAAATTCTTGGAATGCAAAGAAAAACTGGAATAAAGAAAGAAGACACTGTAATGGACCCCCTAGAGCCTGACATACCAACCTTTAGGATAAACTTACCAGTAGGGGTGTAAATGGGCTGGGCTGGGCTTTGGCCATCCTGGCCCAAGCCTACGTCAAAAAAAATTCAGCCTATCTGGCCTGCTGGCCTATTAAAGGCTTTATTTGTAGGCCAAGCTCGGCCCATTTTCAAAAATAAGAAAGCCCGACATGGCCTACAGGCCTTGTAGGCCTCCCACTATATATACTAAGCAAAAAAAATAATTGTATAGAGCAAAGAAAGCTCCATTCATGCATGCACTAATACTTCTCATAAGAAAAAAATGACAAACAAGAAAGAGTCAACATACTACCTCAGCTCTAGAATGTATATCATAGAGGAATAGAGTCAAAGAAATGGGAAAAATATGAAAAATACAATTACTGGATGCTGAAATAAAGTCTACAAGAGAATGTCATTCATTTAAAAATCTTTAAATCACCATCAAGACAAGGGAAAGAAGAGTATTATTGAAAGATTTTCATCAGCAACATCATAATCCAGCAAGGTACCCATTGCTCTATGGTATTAAGCTGCAACAGCATGTAAAATTTGGAGACATTAGACAAGTTTTCCTTTCATAGAATAAAATAGCACAAAAAGTAAGAGATATTAGTATTTGGTACTTTGTGTCTTTGCCACATAAAATACATATTATTTTATTATTTTATTTTAATAAATTAAATAGGCCAGCCTACAAGGCTGTAGGCCGGGCTTGACAAAATTGGCCTATGGCCTATTTATTAAAAAAGCTTTTTTATAAGCCTAAGCCTACTCTATTTTTCTGAAAGGCCGGGCCTGGGCTGGGCTCAATGTAGGCCGGGCCGTAGGCTGGGCTGGGCCAGCCTGGCCCATTTACACCCCTACTTACCAGACTAGTCTGCCCAAAAAAGCAATTGAATGACCTGTAACCTTTTTTTTAAGCAACTGCGGATTACCCCTTCAATTTTTTTCATTGGTATTCTTGGGGCTAAGGTATCTACTCTTTGCAACTCTTGTGACCCACAGTTGAAGCTGTGGTAAGACAACCCAGAGATTTTACTAGTTCAACGTCTTCTGTAATCCCTACAACTATGGTTGCAGGTTCAAGAATATATTCCAGTCCAAGATCCATTGGCATTAGCAGAATGCCAGAATCCATTTCAAACGTAGTAGTCGCTGTGGTAAATGGGAACCTAGTATCCTATCATTGTCTGTTGGAGTAATCAGTAAATGCCTTTTGGATTAATGCAAGGTAGAACCACTGTCTTGATTCTTCTAGAAAATACTTAGGAAATTTCTGCTCAATTTTGTCAACATAAATGAGTAGTTGAACACGAAAGAAGATAAAAGTTTGCAAGAACAACTGAAGAAAAAAATTTGGGTAGAAAACTTACGCAAGATTCTATTAAATATTGTCCTAAAATAATTATCAATTAATAAACTGGAATTTATCATGTGAATTTATATTTGTTTATAGCTCCTTTGCTTGTCAATTATGTTCTTTTTGAAGTTTGACTTTATGATGTTGTGGTATGTTAGCATCTAGTTTATTTTTTATTTATCAATGTCCCTATTGAAACTGAGCACCTAATGGCACTTTGGCATATATTTAAAATTTATTTCAGGTTATACATTATCATTTGCTAGTCATTAGCACGTTCTGAGGTAATTTTAGCTATTACATTGATTTTCCGTTTTATAGAACACTTTCATTTTGATGTAATAAAAGGCTTTTCCCCTTCTTTCAAGAATGTATAAAAATAGCACTATTTGTGAGGGCGAAAAAATTGTGAGGCTGTATATCATGATATTCTGATGTGAGGAAAATCGTAGAAGTTCCATACTTCCATCAAATGAAGTAGTTTGCTTTCCTGGCATTGCCTCTTGCAGGCAAAACTGCAACATCTCTAGGTGCTTTTTTTTTTTTTCAAATCCCATCATTATCAGGGTGGAGTTGTTTTCATGCTTGTGATTCAGGTTCTTTTTAGTATATAATTATATATGCAGCTACGGATGTGGGGAAGATGTGTTTTATATGTTGATGGAGGCAGCTTGATGAATTCAGCATTTATTTGTGGGATGATATAGGATTTTTTTTTTTTTTTTATATACATGATTGTTCGTTGTACATGAATTACAAATTTGTGATGTTTTTATGTTTATGATAAATATACATGAGTGAAATAAAAATTTACAGCTAAATTTTATGTAAAAGAATTTACAGATTCACATATTGGAAGTTATGTAATCAAATCTGAATTATTCAAAAAATAAAATAAAAAAATAGTGGAATCAAGAGTAGTTTCCCATTATGGGCATAAACAAAGAAAATAGTCGCCACTTTTATTCCAAATCAGTTGGATTCGACAGTATATGAGGAAAATTCATATGCTATAATTTCTCGAAATAAATTACAACAGTATAATTTTGAACAATTTAATGGATACGTTGGCCGTGTGTCATCTACACAATTTTCACTTTTCAAGCATTTAATTCGCATGAACCTTGTACGGTTTGAATCATATGATATGGCCATAAAGGATTAATCAAATAGTAAGCATATTTGAACTCAACGTTGATTAGTCTCACATAAAAAGCATAAATATCTTGTAAGATGTTATACAAAATAAAACTATCTTTTATATACATATAAAAATATGAGTTTTATGTGGAACCATGTAAAGATAAGAAGAAAAAATATAAATTTTATATATTTTTATGTGCATAAAAAAAATAATAAGGCTCATTTATTATTTTTATGTGTATAAAAAATATAATAAAATTAATTTATTGGATAAATAGGAGGGAAGTCTATGAAGCACAATAAATTTTTCTTCCAATATATGTCGATATCATAAATAAATAATCACAAACATTAAAGCAGACTAATAATCCAACAGGTGGAAAAAGTAGCAAGGCTAGTTACACATTTCCGGCTTGTCTTTCGAGTATACAGAAAGCGTAAGCCAGTGAAGCACAGTAAATAATCACAAACGTTAAAGGTGATATATGCCAACAAAATTTGATCTATTTTTTTACAGAACATCCATTAAGGGAGCAATGAATTGAATTATATTTGATCCAACATGGTACACTTGCTATGGTGCACCATGTGTGGAGTAATATACAAAGTACACCGAAGAAAAACCTTTATCACAATAAAGGCCATGACAAAATTTGGCATAGACGATACCAAATTCAAAGGGTCTCCAGGGATGCTCGCGTGGTGCACTAGAAAAGCTATTTGCCGGTGGGAGAAGTCAGTCTATTTTCCTCGGAATCATGCTTCGTTGTAGAATCCCCACCCATCAATTCCTGGAAGCCTTCCACCTTCACAGGCGGGGCTCTAACCATGCCAATGTTCCTATGTACAAACAATAAAACAACAAATTCTTAATGAAGATAACTTAATAAGCCACCCTAACAGTAGCATTCATTTAATTGAAGTAACTTACTGCGACTGCATTTGGGGTATTTGTAGGGAACTCATCTGTCTGAACTGAGTGTTAGATTGAGGATGGAAACTTGACATTGCAGCCAACTGCTGCTGCCTAAACTGCATTTGAGGATGTCTGGAATTGAAGGCATTACCATCAATTGGTAAATCTGATGGGTTTTCAATCTTGACTTGAACCAATGGTCTTTCCTTATCTATATCCATAGCAGGGCGGGGAGTAGATGCTGAGCGCCTTCTGATTAACTGCTGTTGCTGTAGATGTTGTTGTTGCTGTTGTAAAAACTGCTGCATCTGTGGATGTATCTGTCTCTGCATCTGAACCTGCACATTCACAATACATTGGGTAATACTTCATTGCAGAAATCATTAATCAAGCTTGCAGCGAATATATTTAAAAGCTCTTTGTGAAGAAAAAGATCAATCAGGTAAATAGAGGATGCAACCTGCCACAAGTGCACTAAGAAACCTGAAAGGACACAAGCAGAATTTTTTTTTTCAATCAGCCCAAATTCTCCTCCTTCACATGATGTAATATTGGTGAGGGGAGCAAGGCAAATGCATTTTCTTAATGTATAATCCAAGGTTCAGAAACTCAAAAGGATTAAATATTAAATAACCACTATCTCCATCTGCGAAAAGTGGAAGAAGGGGGACACGGAGACATTTCTCCAAAGCTCAAATTTAGAGCTACTACCCAAATGGGAAGAATGAACCTAATAAATCACAAAATATAATAGCAAAAAGGGCCGACCCAGTTCAAATACCCACTTCGTGAGTGTCTGGGGAAGGGAATACTCTAGGCAGTCTTTCCCCTGTTTTTTGCAGAGAGGCTGATTCGAACCCGCGACCTGACACACCACGGCAAGCAAGCTTACCGCTGAGCCAAGCCGGCCCTTCTACACAAAATATAATAGCAATGTAAACAAAATGAGATGGAATGAACAAATATAAATATGACATCATGTAATATAAATTGAACATGAGGCAAAAAAAATTGCAGCCATATAGGTTGAAGACGGTATGTGAACTGCAGTCTCATACTACACCTTAAGCCACACTCGGGCAAGAATCATGACAGGTTGCAAGGACACACATGACACATTTGTATGCAAATATTATGCAACCTATAGAAAATTATTTTTCGATGGACGCAATAAATAATAGCAGGTCACTGGTCAAAGCAGAAAATCATATTTAAACTAGAGAGGCACAGGGTAATTGTTTTTTAAGAAGCACCAGGTAGGCATGTACCTATCCTAGAAAAGTTAAGGGTTTCCAAAGGATTCTGATAAGAACCTTGGGATGCATCAACCCAAAAACTAGCTCGAAGAGTGGGAGTACCCAAGGCCTTATAAACCCCACATTAGTTGCCCATAAAAAAAACGTGGGACTCCAAGTCCCCTCGAAAAGTTAAGGATTCGTAATCCTTTTTGAAAATTCAAAATCGAATGGATTCGGTCTTATACATACGCGAGGAAGGTAATCAAAAAAGAAAGAAGATGAATGGATCCTACAGATTCTAAATAAGGATTTTCTGTGTCTCCCTGCCTGTGCTATGATTCATGTCCATGCTTCACGCTAGAGCTTACAACATTAAATAATGCACAAAGAAGTAGATATAAGTACTTGCTGAGGTAGCCGGAGGGAACCCTGCTGCTGTGGCTGCACCTGTGGCTGAATTCCATGAACTTGTTGCTGACTTTGTTGCACAATATTCCTGGAGCCATCCTTAACCAAATCCACTAAAGGCGCAAAATTACTGTGAGCAAGAGGGGGAAATTTTAAAATGGACCCATTGCATGTATAAGATATCTTGATTTAAAAGCAAAATATAAATCAGGGTAATAGTGCCTACAAAATGCATGCACAATACAGTTAAGCATAAAAGAGTTCACATTGCTATAGTTTTTTGTCATGTATTCCTTTCCTTCCTCCCCCTCACAGATTTTTATTTCTTAAATGTTTATAAATAAAGTAGTACACTAGTTAATTTTTCATAACATGAAAAATATACGGGGCACAAAAGCTCCCCAACTTTGCGAGAATAAGGGTGAGGGTCAATTGTACATACGTTAAGCTTGTATTATTTTAAAAAGACCGTTTCCTAGACTCGAGTGCACAAAGACTCCCTCACTTTGCGAGGGTAAAGGTGAGGGGTGTTGATTGTTTGTAGTCTTACCCTAGCATTTTTTCTCAAGAGACTGTTTCCTAGACTTAGAACATGTGACAAAAAAAAAAAACATGTGACTTGGGATCACAAAGGAGCAATATTACCACTACTTACTCGAAGGCTTGCCCTCTTTCATTACATGAATAGTAAAACATAAACTGTAGTCTTCGAGCATTCACCTTAATACAAATATTCAGTAGGAAATTGCTTTTTACAGGATTCATAAGGTGAATTTGATACAGGCTAACAAAGCAAACTTGGATATTCAAAAATTTGTTTTCACAAAACTTAACACCGACTTTTTATTTGTTATTTATTTGTGAGGGGATGGGGGTTCTTTTCCTTTTAGATAATTTAATTTCCAAAAAGAAACACAAAAGAAGAATTTGAAACTTACCTAAAACCCACTGTTTTAAGCAACATCTTTAGAAGTTCAATGGCCGAGCACTGTTTTCTATAACTATCAGCAAGCACTTTCAGATTTGTTCCTATTTTACAGATGCGATGGCTGAGTACTTCAGAGAAGTATTCTACTGGAGTTTCCATGGCAGCATCAAATCCCACACCTAACAAAACACGTGCTACTACCTTTTCAGACAGTTTCGAAGCTTGCTCAGGACCAAGAAGCTTGTTATTTCCCTCAGGTCCAAATTTCCCACGGTTCAAGCTTCCTCCATGTTCCATATTAAGGTACTCAGGCCTAACACCAAGTCTCTCAATCATAACAGGACTCCTAGTAGGAAGAGGAGGCAAGGCATCAAGAACACCAAACAACTTCACCTTCTGGTTATTTTCCACTCTGTTAATCGGTGGAAGTGCACTGTCGGGCACACAGTTAAATGCAAACATCATCTCTGGAAAAATAACGGAAGAGTCATCATCAACTAAATTACCATCATCAACAAGCTGATCTTCCTTAAACGCCACACGCCTTTTTTTATGATTATTAACATGCATAAGATAAGAAGCCATCTCAACCGGTGAACGCTTCTGCGATTCTCTGTCCCCAGGAAGAAACTTCTTGGTAGCCTTAAACTTCTCGATGCACTGATTATACCATGTTTCAGGCAAATCAGAATCAGCATATCTTGATCCAGAGCCAGAACCTGATTTCGATTGATTCTGCATTTACAAGAAGCATGAACAAACAATTGGTAAAATTGATTTTTTGTTTTGTTTAATAAATTAATTAAAAGAGAAGATAATTGACCTAACCTTAGAGGAAGTTGGAGCATCTTCTAGGGTGAAGTAAATGTCATCGGCGTGCAAATGCAGAAAAGATGGATTGAGGCGTGAAAGAGAGGGAGAGGGATTGGAATTCGGGAAGAGAGAAGCGGAAGAGGCTTTATCGAAGAGGAGGGCACGGACCCTGAGTTGAAGGTGAATGTGTGCCCTAGAATTGGAAGGGTGTGTTGTGATGAAGGAATCCCAAGCAGAAGGAGAAGCGAGAGAGCGTGAAAAGTTGGAGTAGGTGGAATCGCCAAGCCACGTTCGCCATACCCCACACGAGTCAAGCTTCCGCGCCAGCTCGTAACCGCGCCCATCCTCACCCAGCAGAGCCATCAATTACACTGCCACTGCAAACGCTAGTCTAGTCTCTTCAATTTTGAATCTATTTATATCTCCCTTTAACTGGGCTTAGGGCTATGGACCTCATCCAACTCCCCTGGCCCATAGAAATATCGGATAATAAGGCCCGTTAGATGCTTATAATATATTTATAATTACCTCCACGCCCCCGAGCGAGACCTTGCACTTTTCTCGTGGGGACAAAATCAAAATATCATATTTTGAAAAATAAAAGAAAAGTGTTTATCATTTTAAATGACAGAAAATTATGTCATTTTAATAGAGATACAGACACAGAAAATTTAAATTTTAAATTAAAAAAAATCACTCACTTTCTCTCTCCCATGATTTCTGTTTTTCTGTGTCTACCTCTCTCCTAAAATAACATAACGTATGTCATTTAAAATAACAAACACCAAAACTCATAATTTACTCAAATGTCAAAATGTCATATTTTACCTCCACGCCCCCGTGCGAGACCTTGCACTTTTCTCGTGGGGACAAAATCAAAATGACATATTTTGAAAAATAAATTACTCATATGTCAAAATGTCATATTTTAGAAGCCGTTGTATGGATTCAATTTTTCCTTGTCAGAAACAACGTGTTCAAGACTCTTTTTTCCAACAACGGGTTTTTGTTTGCACTTATATAGTTGGGTTACTATTTTCTCATATCTCACTTGGACATGGATTCGTTGTCACAGAGAACGGGTCGGAAAGCAGGTCATTGGTCCAAAGAACACGTGATAAACTAAACTCACTAAAATTGACAATATATTTTGAAGAGTAAATAACTTTTTAGTCCTCAGCAAATTTCACGATGTCCGCTTTAGTCCTTAACAAATAAAAAGGCTATTTGTGGTCTTAAGAAATTCAAAATGGACCTATTTTATTGAAATCGTGGTCCCTCACAAATTCAAAAAAGATCTATATTAATCCCTCAAAAGGACTAAAATAGGTCCATTTTAAATTTTTTAAGGACCACAAATAGCATTTTTATTTGCTAGGGACTAAAGCAGGCATCGTGAAATTTATCAAGGACCGAAAAAGATATTTGCTCTATTTTGAAATATGGCATTTTGGCAAAAAAAATTTAGAATAAATACCATTTTTAGTCCCTGACAATATCCACGAAGCCATTTTCAGTTCCTAGCAATAAAAAAGGGACAAATTGGTCCCTGAAATAACAAAAAATAGGCCATGTTCATCCTTCCGTTAACTCCCACCTAATGACCCAACTAACGGTGCACAGTTGACACGTTAGTTTGCTGACGCGGCTTGAATGTGGGACACCGTGGAAGACAAGACGACGACCTTTTGGTCCCTGTCAAAACCACGAGGGCCATTTTGGTCCCTGTCAAAATGCACGAGGACATTTTTAGTCCCTGACAAAAAGCACGGGGCCTTTATTAGTCCCTAACCAGAGAAAAATAGGCACATGACTTTATTGCTTTTCTATGCAGTCCAATTTTGCAAAACAGAAGTGCATTACATGAGGAACATGTGTGCAATCCATTTGTTCATCACAAAGTAATTAAACTAAATTTCATCACAAAGTAAAATACTCCTTCTTGGCATTTTATTTCAATGAAGTTTGTGTTTCTAACTGAAGTTTCGACCTTATAAACAATTATTCATTTCTTTTTCAATGCTAATTAAGCTTCCCAGTTTGTTAAAAGAGATTCTTGGCTCTTGCAAACAGCTTTTACGATCCCTAGAATACTATGAACTGCTTTAATTCTCTTAGTCTATATAAGACATAACGTTATGCGATTTACGAACAATATCTTCAGTAGAGTAGCATTACAATTATACTATTTATTTATCTATAAAAGATAATTGTATGATTGTTGATATTTAAATACAGAGAAAAATCAAAGAAGAAGCTAGGTAAATGATTGTTGATAATTGCAATGCATGGCAGTTGACTGGACTACAGCAGTTGGTAGTTCTCAGCCACATGAAGGCAACTTGAGAGGAAGCAGCCCACCTCCATCAAATCCACAACAGGCAAATGAGCTATTGAGTAATGAAACAATGAATGCAGCAACCAGTGGCACACGAAGCAGATTATTGGCCTTCATGAGCACACCTGGTTTTAGGCCACCAAGGCCTGCCTCAAGAAAATGACATGCTGCTGTATATGACCTGAGAGTAGTGCATGAGCCAACTGAGAAGGGTTTATTATTATGTGACTGACTTTTTTTGAAAATTCTGGCCATTATGTATTTGGAGGCCTTATTATGTCAATGTTTTTTTTGTAAATTCTGGCCATATTGTATTAGAGGCCTTTCTTTTAATTCCTGACAGTTGGCTTTATTTTGTAATGCACTACTGTACATTCATGTCTTCAAATATAATGATACTCAAATCATGTTCCAGCTATTATGTTTCACAGGGTTGAGGAATGTTTAAGTTTACCTTTTTTGAAGTTTTTTAATTAATATACGTAGTTGTAGTTCTTGTACATCCATGTCTTCTGGTTTAACAAATTGGACTGCATACAAATCCAATTTAATGACATGTTCCTGTTTTGCAAAATTGGATTGCACTCCTGTTTCTGATGTAATGCACTTCTGTTTTGCAAAATTGGACTGCACATAAAAACAATGAAGTCATGTGCCTATTTTTCTCTGGTTAAGGACCAATAAGGGCCCCGTGCTTTTTGTCAGGGACTAAAAACGTCCTCGTGCATTTTGACAGGGACCAAAATGGCCCTCGTGGTTTTGACAGGGACCAAAACGTCGTCGTCTCGTCTTCCACGGTGTCCCACATGCGTCAACAAACTAACGTGCCAACTGTGCACCGTTAGTTGGGCTGTTAGGTGGAAGTTAACATAAGGATGAACGTGACCTTTTTTTTGTTATTTCAGGGACCAATTTGTCCCTTTTTTATTGTTAGAGACTGAAAAAGACTTCATGGATATTGTCAGGGACTAAAAATGACATTTACTCTTCTTTTTAAAACGTGGCATTTGGGTAATGTACTTTACAAAACGTACTATTTTAGTTCTTGTCCCTTTATCTTATATGTAAAAAGGGAGAAAATATTTCTAATTTTGTTGTAGAAATATTTTTTGTCACACTTATATAGGGGTGTTAACGAGCCGAGCCGAGCCGAGCTTTGGTCTTAACGGGCCGAGCCTGTGTTCAAATGTGTCAGACTGGCCTTAGCTTGTTACCTGTTACGAGTATAATATCAGCCTATGGCCTGACTTATTTACAAAAAATAAAAGCCTTGTTTAGCCTGTTTAAAAAAAATAATACAACAAAAATTTATCCAAACAAAATATACAATCAACAGCACTAGTAATTCCATAAATATTCATAAATTTAATGTATATCCAAATAACATAATATAAAACAAAATCATTTAAAAAGTCTGTTTAATTAATAAAATGGGATGAAATGAATTGAGAAGAGAGAAGGCATTCACAAGTAGTATAAAAAATAAATAAATAAATAATATATTAGGCAAGCCTGAGAGGCTCTAAGGCCGAGCTTTTGAATTGGAGCATGAGGCCTTTTTATTAAACGAGCTTTTATACAAGTCCAAGTCTGGGTTCAACAATCAATTTTAGACATGTAAGCTTAGACCTTCACGAGCCGAGCCAAAGGCCCCTGACTCGTTTAGCACCCCTACACTTATATAAAAGTTAATGGATTGTAAGGAGAATAATGAAAAAATAATAATAAAATTTACTCACTTTAATATGATAGTCGCGAGAAAATATTTCTGCTACAAAAATAAACATGGAAAAAATATTTATCCTTTTAAATGATATAACTTTGTGTCCTTTTAGATCATAACCGTTGATTTTCGTCAATCAACGGCTAAGATTTATTAGGTCAAATTTATTAATTAATTAATAATTCATAATAAAATCTAATAAATCCTAACCGTTGATTGATGGAAATTATCGGTTAGGATCTAAAATGACATAAAATTATACTTTTTAAAAGTACAAATGTTTTCCCTGATAAACATAAACATATTAAACCTATATAAAAATGATGTTATAAAAAAAATTCTTTTTACGCTTTTCATTTATCATTACATTTAAATATTATATATATTTTTTAGCTGTAATTTTAGCTTTGGAAAATCCTAAACCAGCCAACACGGATAACGTATCTATTACAAATGAAATGACAATCGCATGTATAAATTGCTCATTCAAAAACAAATAAAATCAATGATAATTCTTAAAAATTATTGAAAATCAATTTATTTAAACCAAATCAACGTGTTTGATTTTCACCAATTTTGGCTACTAAACAAATCTATGTACCTAATCATGATGTGTGGTAGTTGTGCTTAAACACCCATAGAGTAGTCCTCGTAGTGGCAGCAATGTGCGGGAGAGTGACCATTTTGTCACGTTTGGACAAAAAAAATTACCAGACTGTCACGCCAATAGTAAATTTTGTCAAAATGCCACGCGGCATAATTCGCTACACAGTGTAGCGAATTATGTATGCAAGTAATTCGCTACACAGTGTAGCGAATTTTGCAAAATTTGACATGTGACATTTTTGGTTATGTGCATCCTGACGTAGCGAATTTTGCAAAATTTGACATGTGGCATTTTTGGTTCTGTGCATCCTGACGTGGCATATTTCGCTACACTGTGTAGCGAATTACTTGCATACATAATTCGCTACACTGTGTAGCGAATTATGCCGCGTGACATTTTGACAAAATTTACTGTTGGCGTGACAGTCTGGTAAATTTTTTGTCCAAACGTAGCACTTTGGTCACTGTTCCGCAATGTGCTCCTCCGTGCACTCCGGTGGGAAAGAGATACACCTGCAAGACACTTTATCGCTTAAGTCAGTATTAATCATAATTATTGTGTGTTAGGTAGAATATTTACTTGATAGCATTGTTCCTTGAATGAGGATGAAGACCCTTCATATACTGTGGTTGCTAATAGTTCTCAGAGAGACTTAAGGTGTTTTCCTTTGTTAATGAGCCTTAGGCTTAATGGGCGTAAGCTAGTTATATTATTCAGAACAAAAGCCCCAACTTATTTTACTTGTTGAAGTGGAAAAATTATAGAAAATTTATATTATGAAAAAGTATTTAAAAACTCAATATTATTTGCTTTTTGCACCAAAGGAATTGAGTGTTCGATGATCACAATTATATGCAAAAAATGGGTTTGACAATATTCGAACCGGACTAATCCAATAATCGATGAATCAATGGATATATATATAAAAAAATCAAAATTATATAATTCCTATAAATTTATAAATAGAGTTTTTTTGTATGTCAATATTAAGACAATTGGTTGATAGGGCTTACAGTGATTGTTGTAGGTCGTAGGACCTAAGGAGGCTCTTTGATTAATGGAGGATGTAAGAATTCGCACCGTTAATTAAGGAAGTTAATTAATTAATTATGTGAAATTAGAAAATAATTCCATAATTGACCCCAATAATTATTATGAGACTTAAATAATTATGGTAAGTGAGTAATAATGCAAAAAGTCGCTTTTCGGACGAAAAGCGCAAATACCGGTTCTGCTACTCGGTATAAATGCGTACCGAAAAAGTATCCCGGAAAATTATAATAAGTTCATTATTATTCCTATAATATTAAATAGTACTAGTAAAACAAGTTTCAAGTTAAAATAATGAGAACTGGTGCCAGAAAATGATACTGGCTATGAAAAGCGCGTACCGAAAAGGTGCTGCGAAAAATAAAATAAAAATATGATAAATCTTGTAAAAATGAGTAGGTTAAGAATCCTGAGTTTGGGATTAAAATGCTAAGCGTAACAATTAACGATAATACTGTGTGTTTATGACTTAACTGCCTATATATAGTGCTTGGCACTAAACCCTAGGTTGATTCTTCAGCCACTATACGTGTGTTTTGGGGCCAGCTGCTTCCACCTTCACTTCTTAACCTCTTTGGCTTGAAAATCTCCCAAGTTTGCACTTTTCTTCTCATTTCTCTTCATCTTTAAGCCTCTATACACTTAAGAGTTGGCATTGTGAGGAGTTGTGGGCTATATTCAGAACTTCCAGCCACTGTTGGTTGGGGAGTAAACTGAGTTTCCTTGTTTTGAGTTGTTGGAGCCTTGTTCTTAGTTGTAGAAGCTCCAACTAGCTTATTTTGTGAAGGAAGAACTCATTTTATTGGTCCATTTTCGTTCCCTTCAAAGTCAGTACCTTGGAGTTGTCATGTGAGCTCCAATAGCACCTTTGGTTGGCTGTTTGAACCTTGGGTAAGTGTTACCACCTTTGATCATGAGTTTAATGGGTTAAAGTTGATGTCTTGGCATGTTTAATAAGTTAAACAAGTATGTAATCTGAGTATGAACCTTAATGTACCTAAAAATGGAGTCTTGAACGTTTTGAAGTGGTAAAAGATGAACCTTTGATGGATATCTTCGTCAAAAAATATAGTGATTCAACGGGTTCTCACAAACAACAAACCTATTCAATTCTAATTCAAAAACATAAATGCAGAAACTGCATTCTGTCGCGAAATATCCGGATATGGGAATCTGGATATCCGGATATTGACAGAGTGATATCCGGATATTGATATCGGGATATGTCCCCGAGGAATATCCGGATATTCTGGATTTCGAAGAACAGTGAAGGCACTGTTCATACGGATTGTCATTTTGGGTTGGTGGACCCATAATCGACTTATATGGACTTCTGTAGTAATTAAACTAAGTCAGAATCAAGTGATTCAGGGCTTATGACTTTGTGAGAAGTCTAAAGACGTAAAACGTAAAGGAAGAGCGTTGTTTTTGAATCGCATGCTTGTTGTGCATAAATATTGATAATATTGTTGGTCCAAACAGATTGTGATCTTGCTGTTTGTGGACTCTGAGGTATTGAGGACTCTTGGCTTGGATAGCTAACTTGCAAGGTAAGCTTTCGTGTCCTCGGTTTAGCCATTGTCTGTTCCACCATGCTCCATGGGGGGATGGTTATATGCATGATGTGTTTTCATGTATTGTTTTGCTGAAATTATATTGAACTGTTAAGTGCAAATGCTATATGATAGGTATGTGGTGTTCTGCCTAAACAGGAAGCCATGGGGTATTCCTGTGGGCGGGTACAGCATGGGCTGGTATTTATGTGGATAATAGACGTATTCCTGCATTTCTCTGATCAGTAGAATAATTATAATACACATGACATGAATATCTGTTGCATTGCACTGATTTTGGAACTGATATTGAAGTACTGCTTTTAGAACTTATATTGCACATGTAAGTGAACTTGGGGTGGAAGATCCTTGAGGACCCCTTGTCTTACTGAGATTTCTTGTTTAGAGATCTCACCCCACGTTTGGGGGCGCTTATTTCAGGTTTAGGTAATATGGGGGATGCCTCTGGCGACAGGAGGCCAGAGCTTAGCTGATGATATTGTTGTTATATCTATGTGATGCTCACCGGCAAATGTACCGATCGCACAAGTAATATAATGATAAGTAAAGCATCGTCTACACAGGGATTGGGTCGAATATCAATTAATTGTTCCCTTTTAAGAATGGAAGAGTTCAAAGGTTGTGACAAATACTGTCGATTGGTTTGAAATTGAGAACTGAAATTAAAGACTTATTTTTGTAATTTTTATTTATGACAAATAGACAATAAAAATAAGAATTGATTTTTCTAAATGTATGAAAAGCATTGTAGCTAGAGCGCACTCACCTTATGATCCCCACTTCTTACTTTGGATTGATTTACAATATTCATTTATAAAATTACTCGAATAAATTATTATCTAAAATAATTATTAAATCTCAATCCCTTGACAATTTAACCCTTTAATCTCAATAGGAATCCTAATCCCGTAGCAACCCCTCATGAAAATTAAGCAATGAACTCAATAATTTAGGCATCCGCAATTCAATACACATCTATCCCTAGCATGCATACGAACCGTTATCCTACCCCCTTTCAGGATGAAAACCTCAATATTCCTATCTAAGGTTCTAACCCTCAAACTATTCTCAACTATCAGATGGATCAATTCTAATAAAGAGAATATAAATACGCACAGGATAGAAATAAAGACAATTTAAATAAACGAAGAATTATAAACCAATCCGTCGTAACAAGGGTTCACATAGGGTTTGTGACCCTAACTACAATAAAAAGTACTTGCCAAGCATAATCATGGCTAAAAATAATCCAATATTAAAAAGCATAAAATTAAAGAGAAAAGAGAAGAAGAACTTGATCTCAGGAATCCTCTCGCAGCTCTGTCGTCGTCTCTCTTCAGAAGAATTGGTCTGAATGGAATGCGATATCCAGGGTTCTGTTAAGAGGATATATTTATAACCTTGCTTCTTTCTTCCAAAATTACCCTTCGCGCAGCACACGGTTAAATTTCCCGCAAATCGGCGCTAGTTGGCGCCGATTTGGCGCAAGTTTGCGCCGCGCCTCTGTCTGATATAAAAAAGTCGGAACCGGATTCTCGAAAAGTGGCGCCAGTTGGCGCCATAGTGGCACTACTTGGCGCCACACCACTGACTCAAACATGGCGCAACTTGGCATGGAATGGCGCTATTTGGCATGGAATGGCGCTACTTGGCTTCATGGCGCCACTTTGCTTCACTTGGCGCTGGTTGGCATGGTGGCGCTAGTTTGCGCCATTCTGGCGCTAACTAGCACCAATTTCCTGGACTTTGTACTATGCAACATAGCGCAACATGGAACTTTCCTGTGTGTGGAGTCGCGTTAATAGGCTTTTTATAATTTGTAATTTTCACTACTTTTACCTGTAAAAATACCACCAAAAGGTGAATATTACTGACATAGAAAGAATCAATATAAATAGCATATATGTATTTAAATTGCTCTCTTGTAACTCAATCTTTATCAATTTTAACACAGACAAACCACACTTGCCAGAGGCACATCACTATGCTGACATGTCTGGATTGGATGCTGTTTATGTTTTCCGCCTTATTATTATGCTGTTGAGGTTGAGACTTATGTGGGGCTCAATGCCTTATTTTGGTGGGCATGAGATTTGTCCATGCCACTTTATGTTAGTACTTTGAGTTGAGTTGTATAACTTAGTAGGTTGTCCGGTCTACGTGTTGTAGTTCCGTGACTAGAGACTTATATCTGTTATTTTAATTAATGAGGTATTCAGTTAGCTGTCTTTTGCAATTTACATACATGCATGATTTTATTTAAATGATTAATTAAGCAAGTTGGTAATGATAATGACGTCATAAATGAAAAGAAAAAGATATTCCACATTTTTAATTAAGCGCAACTTAATACGATGATATGATAACATTACCGGATATATACGGGGTGTTACAGAGGGCTTTTAAATTTTTAATGTACCAATTTGGTATTTGATTCCTGATATTCATCAATAGGGGTCGTTTAGTGTCGTGGGCCCCTTAGTGATACTAAGTGTCGTCCCCTACCACCGCAACAATCCCACGATTGTGCCAAGTGGCACAATCTCATTAATCCCGCTACCGTAAAATTTCAGAAGGTAGTAACTTTTGACTCATGTATCCAAATTAGAAGGTTTTTTTTTATTTTACAAAACTTTTTGAGATCTACGCAATGACACTTCATTTTTGCTACAATTTTTTTTTTCACTTTGTTTTATTCACAAAAACAAAATTTGAAATTAATTATTGTCTCACACAGGTGCTGCTGCAACTCTAACAGATATAACTATTGTTGCAAATTTGAATTTGAATCTAAACACTCTTGTGATAGTGGAACTATTGTTGCAAATTTGAACTATATTTATGGAAGATAAAACATGTCAAATGAAGTGTCATTGGGTAGATCTCGAAAATTTATATGAAATCAATTTTTTTTATGTAATTTGGATACCCGAGTCAAAAGTTACGGTTTTTCGAAGTTTTACGATAACAAGACTAACGAGATTGTGCCCCTTGGCACAATCGCGTGAGTGTCACCGGGGGTGGGGGCGACTCTCAGTGTCGCTGGGGTCCCCCATGCTACTAAATACCCCTATTGATAAATATTGGAAATCAAATATCAAATTGATATATTAAAGCCTTAAAGAGGTAAATAACCCCTTTTAGGTGAAAGAGTCGACATAAGATTCTTTCGAAAGAGTAGTTTGTTATGTTGGGCAAGTGGCTTCTTACACAGGACGCTTACGGAACACCTAGAAGGGGGGGTGAATAGGTGTTCTCAACTTTTTCAAAATCTTTTTGAATTCAGTAAACAATTACACAATTTTTCTTCAATCCCTATATGCCCAAAATAGTTTTTCGCAATGCTAAGAACAATGTAGTAATAGAAAGCGTACCTTAGCAATTTATAGAGTATAAACGCAGCAGTTATAATAGAACTAGTGTAACTGTCAGTCTCTAAACAAAATATTCAGAAATTAAATCAGAGAGACAATGGACACACGATATATCCTGGTTCACACCCACTAAGCCTAAGTAGGGTGCTACGTCCAGACTGAAGTAGCTGCAGATATTTTATTTATCACAAGTGTACCAGTTTTACAAACACGCGTCACACATGCAATCAAACAAGATATCAAAAATCTTCCTAGTGCCTACACTGCTCCAAGCTCTGAGAATACTCTCAAGCCGAACCTACGGAGTTCACCAACTCCTCTCACAAGACCTCCACTCTCCCTAGTGGATTCTTGAGGCTCCAGGCCTTGAGACACACTCTCAAGCCAAGCACAAGGTCGCCAACCCTCACGGTTGCACCCACACACCTAGGACAGATTTACAGCACACAACTACTCCACTTTAACAATCAATACAGAATTTTCAGAATTGTAGCAAGTGAAATAAACCAAAATTACAGTGTCCTATCACACCAAATATATCACAGTAATATCAAACTAAGCTCCACAAATTTATGCCATATGCAGAAAATTAATCCAATGACATATGTATTAAAATCTCTAAAATTAATGCACAAAGGAGCTTGGATATTACACAATTATTTTTCTAATCAATGGACACCAAGAAATCTGATTTAAAAAGAATATCACAATTATAACCAGAAAAATCAGATTTGAAATTTATCTCAAAATTTCACATAAAATTCAGAATTAGTTCTAGATAAATCTTTTAATAATAAACTAAAAGAAATCTGAATTTTAATCACAATATACTTCAATTAAAACAGAAAATTCAGATTTAATATTCTAACAATAAAATTTCTAGAACAATTCAAGATTAGGTTTCTAAACAATAAATTTCAAACAAAAATCTGAATTAACACAATGTATAACAAGATGTAAAGATAAATTCAGATTTAATATTTTTAATCAATATTTCCCAAAAATTAGAAACACAAATCTTACTCAAAGAGCATCAAGATTTCTAAGATATTCACATAAAATCAAAACAGAAAAATCAAGATGCAAAAATCAGATTCCAAATTTTAACAGTAAATTTTTATACTAATGAACAACTCAAGAATTTAATATTCAGATTAAACAACTCAAAATCCCTAAAGCATATGAAATAACAGATCTGGAAATTTCAGATTAAATGCTTTAAATCAAAGATTCACAGAGGATTTGAGTTTCTTGAGTATACCATAAAAATCCCCAAATATGAAATGATTTGTTCTCACATGAACCAGATTTTTTCTCCAAGAAAATGATGAACACAGATAGGTGAGAAGGAGAGAGAATCAGCGTTTCTTGAATGATTGAATGATGAAGACTCGATCAGCAAGTGAAAATGAGCACTGTGTTTTTCTTCTCCTTTTTTTTTTTCTTCTTCTTTCAAAATGAATGTTAACAAGAAAAATGATGTGAGCGTTACTGACGAAGACGAAGACGAAAGTATGAATTGGTAAAGTGTGTTCCCTTTTTGTGTATTGCTTTCTTTTTATATTGCATAGTATCTACTTAAGAGAACCCACTACGTGAACTTTCGTATAGCTTTTTCAATTGGTAAAGCTATTTTATTTTACCTTTTCTTATTATATTTATTATTTAAAGCAACTTTACATTCAAGTCACCTGAAAACCAACGTGACCTGATAACTTTATTAAAATGCTATTTAAAGTAGTTTTTATATTAAAAGCAAACTGATTTTTAATTGTTTTATTTTTATTTTTATTTTGTTTAGATTTTTTATTTATTTAATTTGTAATATGAAATGCATCCAACTAAATGCATCTAATGCAATGATATGCATTGGAGCTTAGGTAGATACTAGATGATATAATATAGTGTGTAACATAATTTCTAAAAATACCTAATCACTTGTATCTTCACACACCATCTTCAATTTGAGACTTTTTGTAAACCCTTTGTCATCATCAAAATATATATTTCATATTCCATAATGCATAGGAGGCCTTCATGTTAAAGTGGACAAAAAATTCTTAATGGATGGTGTGAATATCCACTAGCATAACATGTTATTTGGCCTTATGTGTTGCGAACTCGGCAATTGCACCGATCGTACAAGTAATAAAGTGATAAGAAAAATTGTCGATCCCACGAGGACTGATAACCAAGCAATAATTTATCTAATTAACTAAAGTTGGATCGAATAAAAGGATTTCTTGAGAATATTGTAATTAAATTAAAAACAGAATTTGTAAACTTATTTTTAGTTTTTAATATTCAAGAAATTAAATTCAAAATTTAGAATGCTAGAAATTGGTTTTGAGTTTTAAATAAAAAGGCGTAGCTAGGATTCAACTTCCCCAATGGTTTCTTAACGAGTTTGCCTGTACTTACGATTACATTCAAGATCAAATTATTAACAGCTCTTTCTATGATTGATTAAATCTCAATCCCTTGGTAATCCAATCCTTTGTTCTAATCCAAAGCCTAATCCCTTAGAATTTTTTTCATAAAATAAGCATTAATGCAAGAACCTACAGTTATAGAATTCATAAGTCTATCCCTAAATCATACAAAATCCAGCAATCAACCAATCGGAATCGATACACCAACATCCCTATTGTCATGCACGACTCTAATGCTCATTCAAGATTGGCCAGATCATAAATAAGATTAGGAATAAATTGCAGATTGATTGCATAATTTAAATCAAGAATATAAATCCTAATAAAAGCAAACAGCGTTCAAGAACCTATTGGTTCCGTCTCGCCCTAACTACTTAAGGAATTTAGCTATGCATAATTATAAAAACAGAATTAAAAGATACTGGAAAAGAAATAGGGTTCATAATAAAACTTGATTAATGGTGAATATCAGTGATGCAGATTTGATTTCTTCCTTCTCCTCCGCACCGTTCCAGTGTTACTTGTGCTTTCCTTCGTCTTTGTCTCTGAGTTCCTTTTTTTCTCCGCATTCCAGAATTATTTCACAGCTTTGCTCGCATTGTATTTAAAGAGAAAATGTGGGCTTCTGAGTCTGGACCAGCTCGCTGAAGCAAGCTGCTCAGCGAGCATTTTCTTCTTTTTCGTTTACTCACTCGCATAAGCAAGAAGTGGAGCGAGCATTACCAATTTTTTTTTTATATTTATTTAATTTCGTATTTTCTTGATACTCAGCTGATGCCAACTGCTTCCTCATCCTTATCATGTTGGTAATTTGTTATTCTAGTATGAAACAACCTGAAACAACAATAAAGATTAGGATTTTATCTATTTATTGACAATTTACTATTTTTTAATATTTTATTTAATTAATACTATATTTTAAATTATTTTAATTATTATTTGAACCATATTTAATATTAGAAGCATAATATATTTGACACTTATGCAACGTAGTATTGTATAATTTATTTTCTTTCTTTTTTTATAATAGATTTTGTGTGTGTGTGTTGTATAAGATATTAAAATAATATTTCCTTTATAAATTGCTTTTGACTTGTGAGCTTGCTAGGATGCTAAGGGTAGACAATTTGCTGGAGATGATTAATAAGTCGTAGCTGATAATAATGTTTTTAAAAATATTCTTAAATGTTGTTTATGTCTTTATGATTTATTTTAAAATTTCAAAAAAGAAAAAAGTTAAGTCGCGAATGTCATTCATAATTTTTATAAAAAATAAGTTATATATAATATTGTAATAAAGAAATCGTGTTTGTGAAGAATAAGTTAAAAATAAATAAACATAAAAAATATAATTGGGGGAATCCTACAATTTTAGTTAAATTGAGAATGTATCTCGTGATTATCGACTACGATTTTGTTAAATTCACACTAGTTCATTAATTATTTCAAAAAGTTACACCATTCTAAAAACAACTTACGCTAACAGGATAAAAAGGTCAAACATTGGGGGAAGTTCTCATTCACGATAAAAAGGAAAGGCATGATGTTCAATAGAGCTGTCAAAAAAGTCCCAAACCCGTGGGCCACCCCTCCAACCCCCATTTCCTGCCCCAAACATCGTTCGATGATAAGTTTCGTACCATGAAAGCATGTGTACTAATCGCTGGCTTCATTTATGTTCGATGAGTTATTAGGGTGTGTGTAGATTAGAATTGAACTTGGTTTAAAATTAATTTGATTTTGTTCAAAATAAATTGAAGTCAAACTTATTTTGAAAAGAAAAAAAATATAAAAATTAAAGAAATAAATTAAAAATAAAAGAAGCCACTAAATAAATAAATAAGAAAAATATAAAAATTAAAAAAAAAGAGAGAAAAAAGAAAAGAAAACAAAACCAGTTTATGAATGATTTTTCAATTCTTGAACTAATTTTTAAAAATTAATTCAATTCATGAACGGATTATTTAAAAATCAATTGGATTTATGAACTAAATTTTAAAAAGTGCATCTCAGTTTATATTTCAGTTCATTTTTTTTTTGTTTGGTTATTTTGTATGCGTGTACGGTCATCCATCACTGGGCCTTTCTAGAAAAAATATCGGACACTGTCGTGTGTCTTAATTTGGACACATTATTGATTGTATCGCGCCAGCAGCCAGGGCCACAAGTCCACAACACAATATCAAAGGCGATGATGCTAGAGGCTAGAGCAGAAAAGATTGATGAAAAGAGAAAATTAATATCTAAGGCAATGGAAGCCGAGACGAAAGTCAAAGAGAAATGTACAGCAGCAGCAGCAGCAGGTGCACATGTGCTCATCTTTCCTTGTCCAGCACAGGGCCATATAATTTCCATGCTTAAGCTCGCTGAACTTCTTGTTCTTAATGATCTACATGTCACCTTCCTCAACACTGAGTATATCCACCACCGTCTCATTCGTTTTGGTGATATTGAAGCTCTTTCAGCATGCTACCATCCAACACTCCAATTCAAAACCATCTCTGATTGTTATACCGAAGAACAGGACCTGCAGCAGCATCCCGGATTCGGAGACAGAGTAGGTGACGTCATTACTTCCATAAATTCGCATGCCAAGCCCCTCTTGAGAGACATTTTGGTATCTGAGAGTCCTGCAAAACCGAGGATCAGTTGTTTTATAGGGGATGGTATGTTCGGAAGCCTTACCACTGACTTGGCTGGTGAGCTTGGGATACCACTCATTCATTTTCGAACCATCAGTGCTTGCTGCTTTTGGGCTTATTTATGTGTTCCGAAGCTCTTTGAGTGTAACGAACTTCCCATTAAAGGTATGTATCCACTCAGGTTCATCTGATCTAGCTCTCTAATTATCTACATCATATCTTTATTCATGTGTGTGCTTTCCATGGAGTGATATACCAATTTCTGTTAAAATGGGAGAATTACATTAAACTAATTACTCAAGAGTTTTATCAGAATTTTGTTTTTTTATTTATTTAAATATTTCCTAATTTCTCGAATTAATTGCGTATATCTGGTTAACTTAATCTCGGAAATTATAATTGTTGTTTCAAGTATTTATATTGAACTTACAGAATTTTATTTTTTGCTCATGGGATTATTCTAAACATTTTGTGTTGTTTGACCCATTTTGATACATTGAGAGCAGCAACCATATTGGACAATATTTTTAATTCTCTGTATTACATACTAAATTAACTCTCTTAAAATAGAAACATACCCAGTGACAATTATTAAAAGAAGAGTTATATTTACAAATTTTTTTTTACAAATTTTTATAAATTACATTATGTATTTTCAGAAGTACACTAGGTTATACTATGTACTTTTAAGAGTATACAAAAATTTGTAAATAGATCTTTCCTCATTATTAAGTTTCATTTAAGTATATTTATAGGGTTTGCGTTTTCTACCGTCAATGTAGATAACTTATTTATATCGAGCCCAAAACGACGTCATTTTGAGGTGAAAATCAAGGTATTTTTGTAGTTATAATTTATTTCAGGATTATAATAGTCTTTTTTATTATAATTTTTTTAATTTTTCAACCCAAAATCACGTTGTTTTGAGAGAGAACATAGATAACTTATTTATATTCATTAAAGCCATATTTATATGAGTTTTATGCTTGTTAAGTTACATAACTTAACTCTACATTTCTAGACACACATCAAAGGGGTGAGGTCTATTTTTTTCCCTCTTTTATTATTTTTCTTTCTTTCTCCTTTTTGTTACGTGGGTAAGAAACTGAAGTTAAGACATCTAACATAACAAACATAAAACTGTATTTATATACGCAAATTATAACGTGACATATGAATGTGACGTATGTTGAAGGGGATGACGACATGGATCGCATCATAACGAGTACACCTGGGATGGAAAACTTGCTTCGGTGTAGAGATCTTCCAAGTTTCTGCCGACCAAAGAAGAAAGGGCACATTCATCTGGACTCCATGGTCTTCCAGACCCAACAATCACTTCGAGCAAACGCACTCATACTCAACACATTCGAGGACCTAGAAGGCCCTGTACTCTCCCAAATACGTCTTCACTTCCCAAAACTCTACACCATTGGCCCTCTCCACCACCATTTGAACATGAGAAAAACAGCAGCGCTAGCCAAACCTTCCTTGCCTCATCCTTCATTTAAGAACAATTTTTTTGAAGTGGACAGAAGCTGCATGGCGTGGCTCGACGCTCAGCCCGAGAGGTCCGTGATATATGTCAGCTTCGGCAGTGTAACGCTCGTGACAAGGATGGAGCTTATGGAGATTTGGCACGGTTTGGTTAATAGCAAGAAACGGTTCCTGTGGGTGATGCGGCCTGACTTGGTGGCAGGAAAAGAGGGTGAGGACAAGATTCCAGTGGAGGTGGAGGAGGGGACCAAGGATAGAGGGTTCATGGTGGAATGGGCCCCACAAGAAGAGGTATTATAAAATATATATTATTTCAAAATAAAAGCTTAATCATTTTATGTTTATCTAATAGAGGACCTCTTACACAAAAATATATTAGACTTGTCACCCTAAAGATGAATAGTACACATATCTATTGTTTATCCTTATTCAAAATTTTCATAATATTTAATTATTTATTATTAAAATGAGAGTAAATATCCAAGTAATTATAGGATCATGTAAAACACCATTCAACCTATAAAGATTTAAATTGTTTGGTAAATAATTGATTATATTTCTCTAATAGGTATTGGCACACAAGGCCATTGGTGGTTTTATGACACATAGTGGGTGGAACTCAACCATAGAGAGTGTGGTGGCTGGGGTACCCATGATTTGCTGGCCTTACTTTGCGGATCAGCAGATTAACAGCAGGTTTGTGAGTGAGGCTTGGAAACTTGGGTTGGACATGAAGGATGTGTGTGATAGGAATGTTGTGGAGAAAATGGTGAATGATGTCATGGTCCATAGGAGGGACGAGTTTCTGATATCAGCTAAGGCAATGTCTATGTTAGCCCACAAGAGTGTGAGTCCAGGTGGTTCCTCTTACTCCAGCTTCGACGATTTGATTCACTACATAAAAATTTCAACCAGCCAAGGAAATCATTGATTGTCATTCTTGTAGCCGTGGCCCAAATATAATTTGGGGTATCATTGCATTTCTTTCTTCAGTTTGGGCCTTGGCCCTTATTTCAATGATTAAATTTGTGCCTCGTAAAGATGTTGGATCATGTTCATTCCCTACAAGTCTACAACTCTGAATCCCCCTCCTCTTCTCACCCTAGTCAAAAAAAAATAAAATGAATAGGGAAGATTATCATGTTTATTTGCTTGTTTTTTCACTTTTCAAAAAGTCTTTACATGAAGATGAGGTCATTCTATTTTAAGAAAAAAAGACTTACCGGATTATCATGTTTATTTGCTTGTTTTTTCACTTTTCAAAAAAGTCTTTACATGAAGACGAGGTCATTCCATTTTAAGAAAAAAAGACCTACCGGATTATCATGTTTATTTGCTTGTTTTTTTTTCACTTTTCAAAGAAGTTTTTACATGAAGACGAGGTCATTCCATTTTAAGAAAAAGACTTACCAGATCAACAAATTAATTCAATGCTCATTTGCCTCGGTTTGATTTATTAACAGCATTATCACTATTCCCCTCTAAGTTTTGTACGCCTTTTTTCATTATTTTTTTATATTTTTCTAAATCTCTTACTATGAATAAGTTATGTTGTAAAAGTGATAATAGCTGTCAAGGCAATATAGTCCTACTAATTAGAAAGGAAACAAGGATTCAACCACATTGTACCACACCCCTAAAAAAACTGTAAATAATACAAATTAACTAGCAACTAGCTCATACATCACACAAGTAAATTTAAATTTAGGTAACTTTTTTAAAAATAAATAAAAGGTATAAAAATATTTAGAATCATAAGATAATTATGAATAATTAATTTAGAAACAAAACTAAAAATACAAACTAAAATAAAAAAATTAAAGTTATAAATAATATATACATAATTTATTCAAAAATTGAATGTGAAACTTTAAATAAGTGAAGTTAAAAGACTGTACTATTATGTATATATAGATATATGCTTGAAAATACCTAATTATTGATTCAATCAATATTTGTAGAAGTTTATCTATAGAAATTTTACATTTGATTAAGCACATAAATAATTAATTAAATAAGCAAAATTGAAAATTATTTAAGCATATTTTATTTATTAAAGATATAGAGAAAGAAATAGAAAAGTTAAATTGAATTGGGAGTAATAAACATAAAAAAATGTGATTTTCAATGAAGATTTATTCGTGTTTGGCGGAGAAATAAAAAATATAAATTATTTCACTCTCAAGAATAAGTAACCCAATTTATTATATACGGGTATATTCTTACCTATGACAAGATTTCGTGATAATCATTTTTATTAGAATCTCGATTGATTTTCTTGTGTGAAACCTAGTAAATTAAAGTTTTTAATTTCGTTCGGATGTCTTAGAAGATCTCTTTTTTTACCCAATTTCTTTTCAATAAACTTTTTAATTTCTATTGAAGATCTTTGAAAATAAAAAATAAAAAAATCAAAGTAGCAAAGTCCCCTAAGATCTCAGTAATTACAATCCTTTACTTTTAAAAGGTCATATAGAGGTTAACTAACGTGTCCAAAGCCCTCGCATACATGTATGCCAAAGACATTACCTGCGACATATGTCATGTAGTGAACTAGCTAATTTCAATTTTGGGTTTTTGATATTGTTTTCTATTCAACAGTTACTAAATTATTATGTGGATGCCTAACTCACTAGATCATCAAGAGGGAACAAATCCATTGTAATCCATTTGAGAAGTTGCACAACTAACCCGCTTTGGGATCATCCCCTAAAAGATCTTGTATATCCTTTCGCCACCCGAGTCGTCTCTGTCAATGTCTATCCCTTTAAGTTGGTGCCCCACCTTGAATTTTGAATCTTTGATTATCAAAACCGGTCAAAAACTAGGCAGTGTTAGAAAGAAACATTGGAGGGAAGAATTGGATATCTTCGTTGGTTCAGTTTGAAGTAGCATTTCTGTTTAAACCCTTTATAAAAATTGAGAGGGTCCCAACAAATCGTTATGGTTCTTATTGGCTCATGTGCTTTAAAGACGTCGATGGAATTCAGTTAAGCCCACTTCCCTAACTGAAGTGACGCGGGTGACTTGGTGGGATTTTAGATTAAAGCCTTTGTAAATTGCTAATTAAAAAAAAACACATTAACGGGTTTAGTTCACCCACTTAACCAAGAGTGCTGCACTCTTTAAGCTCTTTCTTGCGTGTGACAGTGACCCTATGGAAAGATATCTAATATCATAATACTTAACTTTGAGTTTGCGGTATAACTAATTAATTAACGTGACATAACACATTGGCAGTGGATATGATATCTTGATTTTTCTTTTTCTTTTTTTCTTTTTCTCTCTTTGGTACTTGGGAAAGTTAGAAAAACTCTCTTAATCTTTTTCCAATGCTGGTTTTGGTATTGAGCTTTATGCTTTTGTTTTTTGGCGCGAGATTTGCGGGTGTATATCAAGGAGGGGGACCGCAGTTCAACCAGACAAAGAACGTACGAGTCAAAAATGAATAAGATCTTTGAACTATATTTTTTAATATATATAAAGGGAAAAATATTTCTCAACTCAAGTCATTGGAGATAAAGTTATCTTCAGTGACCTCAAAATAATATCGTTTTGAGGTTATAAGATTAAAAAATTATAATGATAAAGACTAATATAACTCTGCAATATATTATAATTATAAAAACGCATTGATTTTTGCTTCAAAACAATGTCGTTTTGGACTCACCGAAAATAACTTATCTCCATTGACTGACGGGAGAAATTCTTTACCCATATATAAATAGACAAGATTATTTTACACGAGTTTAAATTATATTCATAACCTTAATCTTTGATCTTATTTGTTATAAAGAAAAATCAATTTACATCAAAATAAGAATAAAAACTGTGATCTTAATTATTGATTATATTTGTATCTAACTGTTTTAATTGACAATTTTAAGGAAATTAGATTTGACCACATCGTTTTTGCTTACAGTTACGGTTTACCTATTATTCTCCTCCTCACACAAATTATAGACTTGCCTGTAAGTAAAAACAGAGTCAAACAGGATTAGTCAACGAGCTAACTTGTTTATGGCTTGTTTTGCGTTAAACTGATCTAGCATGTTTTGACTCTGCTTTTTTTTGGAATGATTAGTTGCCACCTGCAATCATGAAATGCTTTGCAGCAACATCATGCAAAGTGAGTTGCGAAACTAATATCCTAGTCTTTAAGTAACTCGTATGGTGACAGAAAACCTTTACCTGGTCTGAAATTAAGTGATTCGTACTTTTCATTTGATTATTATTATTATTATTTTGAACATTTATTTGGGTTATACTTACTCACTTCAAAATTAATGTAATTCATTTAAATTTTTGTTGAGAAATTTATTTAATATGGTATCTCAATGATCACGAATTCGATTATAAATTTATTTATCATCATCTCTCATTCTTCTAATAAATATTTAATTATAAATTTTTTTAGCACAAGTAGGTGGATTTATGTACAATTTATTCTTTAAACCCCATGAGCTATTGTATTTAAATGGATATTTGCATCATCTATATTTTAAGCCCAATAAAAAATAAAATAAAAGAATGCGTTAGAGGAATTTAATATAAAATTATTAAAGTAACATTCTTTATACTTAGCAAAGATGATGATTTAATATCCCCACTTTAATATCCCAATCACTTCAAAATTAACATAATTCATTTAATGTTTATTACAAATATTTTCATGCATTTTTATGTGCATTAAATGATATTCAAGAATTATTTCTCAGACTAATAACATAGCAAATATGCAGTTCATTTTGAGCCATTTTAAAGGCAACAAGAATAATAATATAAAGAGTTTAGTGAGTGTACAGTGACTGGATATAAAATTTGGTCTAGTACACTAAGCTCTCCCGCGAGAATACAGTTATAGTAAATATTATAACTATATTTTCCTAGAAGAACTTAGTGCACTGGACGATCGAGTCAGTTAATTTTCATTTTTGCCTAATATAAAATAGGGGTGATAAGTTGAGCTACCAAGGTTGGAACTCACTCAAATTTGCTAATTTATATTTCGAACTGGCTAATGTAAAAATATAACAAACACATGGAGGTCCCTTCACCTGCCCAATTACAATGATGCTGGTAGCCAACACTACAAGCACAAGGGAAGCAGACTCAACTATTGGTGTCCTACACCACTTGCAGAATAAAAATTTGAAAGGAGTACTCACTGTCCCTGACCCTGAGGACATATGTCCCTAGCTATTTGCTCTTAATCACCTTTTCCTTGCTAAAAAAACACACACCAATAAATTGGTAAATGTCAAGACCTAATTATCTGCTTTGTCTCCTATTTATCTATTTAAAAAAATAACTGCATTCTATTGCTTCCTTTGATTTCTCACAACATGCGTGCATTATTATATACAATACAATGAAGTATATAAAAGGTATTAAGATTTTTTTTTAAGTTCAAAAACCTCCCTGTAATTTTATTTTGAATCACTTATATTTTTAACCTTCTTTTTCTAATCACTATCCTTATATTTTTTTCATTCAAATTCATTCTTAATACCGTTAGAAATTTAACGGGTTTTTGATCAAAAAAATGCAAATTTCAAAAAAATCAACTTGTTTAGTTCGTTGACCAATCGTTTTACCGGACTAATGCAGGAAGAGGCGTTTCAGGTGGTTACGCGTTTAGTCGCGCACCTGACACATGCGCGTTTCTGAAAAATCTGAACACGTCTGTACCATGTGCGTGTTTCTGACAAGTCTGACAAGCGCAATACCAAGATGCGTCATATTCAAGCACGTATTTCGTGGCATAGTCGCGTCACATTCAGAAACGCGTACCTGGTACATACATGTTTAGACACGTACCTGGTACATACGTGTTCAGATTTGTCAGAAACACGCATATGTCAGATGCGCGACTATGTAAAGAACCTTGGGATACACCACCCCAAAAGCTAGCTCAAAAGGTGGGAGTGCCCAAGACCTTATAAACTCCACATTAGTTGGGACTATATATCTCAACACGCCCCCTCACACGAGAGCCCATTGGGCTTGAAGAGTGGACAATGCAACAGGCCCAGCCTACCTGTGCTAAGAAACGCCACAAGAGAAAGTGGGGGGCGGCGAAGCTCTGATACCATGTAAAGAACCTTGGGATACACTTCCCTAAAAGCTAGCTCAAAGGGTGGGAGTGCCCAAGACCTTATAAACTCCACATTAGTTGGGACTATATATCTCAACAGACTAAACGCGTAACCACATGAAACGCGTCTTCCTGCATTAGTCCGGTGAAACGTTTGGTCAACGAACTAAACAGGTGAATTTTTTTAAATTTTGAATTTCTTAGGTCAAAACCCCAAATTTAACTAATCTGTTTCTTTTATCTTTTTTAGGAAAAAAGAATATACTTATGACAAAAAAAGGAAAATGTACGACAAAAAATATTAAAACTTACAACACTTACACAAAAGATTAAAAGTAAAATAAATAAAAAATCTAAATAAAAAGAAAAGAAAATATATTAAAGATAAAAAAAATAAACAAAAAAAATTAGAAGAAAAAAATCACTAATTTTTCTTCTTCTTTTTGTGCTCAGTCTATTTTTTTCTTTTTCTTTTTCACTTTTAATCTTTTCTATCACTATTAAAAGAAATGAAAAAAAAATACGACAAAAAAATAAAATAAAAGGGAAAAGAACTCAGTGTTGTAAATTTTTAACATATTTGATCTTATTTTTTCTTCTATTCCTTTTTTGTCTTCAGTTTATTTTTTATTTAGACTATTTTTCGTTTTTTTACTTTTAGTTTTTTTTTGTTACAATTGGAAGCAGTGTTCAGGTATTAACTGTCGAATCAGTTTTATTGCTCAAACCGGTTTTGGAAAAAATAATTTCAATATTGAAAGCTTACCACTAGGCTGAGTTAGTTTGTTGGTTAATATGCACCATTTAATATATATAACATATCATTTAATAAAATTATTTAAAAATTACATATAGTGGGAATCGAACCTTTGTTGTGAAGATATAAATTAGAGTGTTTACCACTAAGCTATATATGTTTATTGGTTCTCTTGCACTATTTAAAGTATATATTATATAATTAAGTATAAAATATAAATTTATATACATATTCGATTCATGCGGTTGAACCAGTGACCCAATGATTGAATCAGTGACCCACTGACCCGGTACCCCGATCGGGTCGATCACCGGTCCGAGTTTAATAACATTGATGGGAAGTTTCCAAAATATTTAGTCATATTTTTTTTGGTTTTTATAATTTTCATGTTGAAGGAGAATTGAAATCTCATGTTGTAGAGATAAAAAGCATGTGAGACCCATGTGTTAGAAAAAATTATATGTAGGACCCATGTCAGAACGGAAATCGAAGGGTGTGTAGGAAAATTACAATTCTCATGTTAAATGAGAATTCTAAAACCCATTTTTTTTTGTCCTCAATCTATTTTCTTCTTTTTTATTTAGACATATTTAATTTTTATTGTTTTGGTCGACAGCCTATTTCTTATCTTAAAAAGAGTAAAATAGACATATTAATTTAATTTATAATGATGTTAAATATGGGTTTGGATGGAAAAATTATATGTGGTAAGTGATTAAAAAAAGCATAGGAGTATAAGTGAGTCAAGGCAAAACCATAAGATGGTTTCTTTTTTTTTTTGCCACAAATTGCACACTACCTTTTTAAAATAAGATCAGAAGATGATATGCCCACATAAATTAGGATTATCAGATATAAATAGGATAATGGTTAAGGTTGAATATGCAACATACACGTATAATTAATCATCCTACTCTTATATATACAAGATTAAAGTCAGTGCGACGATTACATTTGCGATAATTTGATTACAATAGAAAGTCCGAATTTTAGGATACTGCTAAAATTGATTGCAATGTTAAATGAAATAACATTTAGTTTAGGGTGCAGAGGACCAAGGTTTTATTTGAATACAGTGATGCAGGTAAAAGAGAGAAGGGAAGGAACTTGAATCAGATAACAACAGGAAGGGGAAGGAACATGGTTTTTTTAAGTGACCCAGAAGATGAAACTGCTATATTGGGTGATCCTCAATTCCTAATCCAAGCACAGATGATGAAGAGCATGACACGTTTCCCAAGTTTAATGAAGAAACAAACAAGGTGAACTGAGCAGCGCAATGGTCTAAGTTATGGGTACCTGCTGCAACTTTGATGAAGCATAAACCGGACAACATATGCAACTTGATGTTGAACTCATCTAAGACAAGTTCTATTTTTCTTAAAAAAAAAAAATTACACCAATTTGGATATTAATGAATAGATCTTGATTTTCCCTTCAAATCTTTAACGAAGACCGCCGAAACAGAATATTTAGTTAGAATTAAAATTGGTGTCTGTGGGTGTTTTTCTTTTGGTGATTCAGAGTTTAATTTGCCTTTTTAACATGGAACACAAACATTTGTTAAATAAATAGTATATTTGTTATTGAAAAAGCATATTTTTTTTTATAAACCACGAGTATTTTTTCTTGGGAGACAATTCTGTTTAGAGCGGATCCAGAATTAAGGTTTCAAATCTCTCCCAAAAATAATACTAAAAAGAAATAAACACGCGTTTTTACCTTTACCTGTTCAGTTCATATGCGCCAACTGAGCTACTATAATTTGGTGAGATATCTTTTTAGTTCAGCAAGATGCGTCTCTTCAAGAGTTGGATATTAATTAATTAACATATCCTTTGAATATGCAAGATAACCAGAGTTTAATTTGCCCTTTCATTATGCAAAGTTATCATTTGTTAAATAAATAAGTATGTTTGTTATTGAAATTTGAAAAGACATATCTATTTAGTGCTGAAAGATGCGTCTCTTCGAGACTCGGTTATTAATTAATTAACATATCCCTAAATATGTTTATTTTTTATTTAATATATGAAATAGATGTATATTGAGTCATAAAATGATATATCCATTCACTGTATAACATATGTAATGGTTAGTGAAAGAATGGTTTTAACTTTATTGCATACAGAAAAAATATTTCTGCATGCAGATATTTATCTAAATTTACTTGCAAAACGATATTGTATTGATATTGAAATATTAAAAAATTTAATTATAAAGATTATTATAACCCTGAAATAAATTAAAATTATAAAAATATTTTAATTTCTGTTTCAAAATAATATTATTTTGGACTTAATGTAGATAATTTATCTGCATTAACTGCAGAGAAACGAATCCTATTGAATAATAATAAAATATATTAGCAAGTAGCAACATTAAATAAACATTATATAATAATAAATATATATTTTTAAATACATCTCTATTTAAATATAGAAATATTTTGGATTATCAAACATTTTTTTTTTTCTTTTCACGAAAACTTTTGCTACGCATGTTCCCACTTCACTGGTGCTTTTGTGCGTTAGTTACGGCAAAAGTCACGAGCAGCACTTCATTACTAATAAAAACTTTTTATTTTCTTTGTCATCCTTATAATAATTGTGTCCCAGTACGTTTTGCAGGACAAATAAATATTCACAGTCTGTTTTAAATTTTTAGTTTTAAGAATAAATTTGACCATAAGAAAAACTAGTTTTAAGAAAAAAAAAATTTTTTTATATTTTCGGTAAATTAAATTAAATTTAGTGTAAAAATTATATAAATTTTTACAAAATATATCCATATTTAGACTTTAAATATAATTCTTCATTATCATTTAAATAAAATTATTGTTTCAAGTTCAATTTTAAAGATTATTACTCAACATAAACATCGAAATAAACCCTAAGCTCCAAATCCAAGAAAATAGATAAAGAAACCAATTTAAAAAGCTCAAAATCAAACAAATAATAAAAAAAGAAGAAGAGAAAAGAAAAGAAAAAACAGACGTGTATAAATATAGCAAATATTCCAAGGCTCACACTCAAAGCTGGATTTTGCATGCTCCTCTGTTCCCAAGAATAAGCACCGTTCAAAGACATTTATACCAATTTAGAAGCCTTCTTCTCTGTTATCCCTTTTGGTTTCATTCAGAACCCACTTTCATCCCTCTTTCTCTTTCTCTTTCTCTTTCTCTTTCTCTGTGTGTCTCAAGCCCTCACCAAATGTAAAGAAGGATTTTTTTCACCTGTTACGTTAATAGTCCTTCTCTAGATTTTAGGTGTGGGGGCACGAGCTTTTTGGGTTTCGAATCTCTCGAATGAACCCTCCCACCATAACAGTTTAAGGTTAGCTTTCATTACCCTGCATAAGGCCACCCTGTGTTTTGAATAACTTCCTCTGTTTCTGGTAACAATAGATAAAAGTTTTACCAGAAAAGCACTTTGATTTTAGATTGTTTATTTTTTAATTTATATTTACAACATTTTTTTTTTTTTTTGGCAGAAAAAAGAGAATTTTTTTTAATTTCTTTTCTTTTCCCTGTTTCCTCTGCAACTTGCGGTGTTTATTGTTTGTTCATAGAGTGTAGAAGAAGGGGCAAAAAAAAAACAGGGAGAGAGAGAGAGAGGGAGGTAAAACCCAGAAATTGCATCAATGGGTAATCACGGAAAAGAAATTTCGAGCGACGATGAGGGATCTCCGAGAGGGATACTAGAAGCCCCTGTTTCGGGGACAGAGTCCGATAACAGTGGAAGCAGCAGTTTTAGCTCGTTTTCGCCGGAGAAGAATCCGGCAGAGACGGCGGAAAGAGCAGTTGGCGGAGAAAGTCACGTTATGCAATGGAAGTCAATGATTGACGTTTTCAAGTTCAAGTCTGTGCGAAAATTAACAAGCATTCCTCTGCTTTCAACGACACATGAAGTATCTAAGAAAGGGTTGACAAAGAAGTTGGCTCGTATTCGGAGTGCGGAAGATAGTATTGATATTGGAGCTATTGCTACGAAACCCTCTTGGAGGAACTTCGATTACGCAGAGCTCGCAGCTGCAACTCGTGATTTCAGTTCTGGTATCAATTTACTTTCTATCTTCTACCTCCTCTGTTTTTTTGTTCTCTTTTTATTTGGTGAATAATTTCAATCTATTTTCTGTGGTAGATATAAATTTTGTTAATTATATGGTTTTCACCGTTCACGATTAGCAGAAGAAAAACATTCTTATTACTACAGTATATTCCTCAGCATTGGACAATAGTATGAATCTTATTTGTTTTTCTACGCTAAGATATAAAATGGGGAATGATAACTTCGTCTTCCAAAATCTTTTTATAGATTCTCGTGTTATTAGATATAATTATAACATATTGTTTTCATTGTAAAACCTTTCATAAATGGTAAAAGAGTTTATCTTAATATTTCTAAGAAAGTTTTCTAAATTAAATTTTGCAGTTTGCAAATCTAGGAAAAAATCAGTTTAGATTTCAATTAATTTGGAAAAAGGTTGATTAAGTCAACTGCTTGGAAGTTGGTTATTGCCAAACATTTTTTTCTTGGAAAGGGAGCAAACTGTAGAGTAGACGACCTTTTTGACCAAAGGATAGGGCTCCTGTTTCTTCCTGTCGACAGAAAAGGACAAATAATTATGATGGGGCCCTCTTACACTCTTTAGGTTTTGGAGCAGGCCTGTGCTGTTTGCCAGTGCCTGCTTGGTGCTAAAGTCTGTCACCTTAAATATAAGGGCAAGCCTACTTCACTAGTTTGTATTTACACTGCACAATTAATTGGGATGTATTTATTTTTAATTCAATTTAAAATAGCTCTTCATTTAAATTTATTAATACTTAAAAGTAGATACAAAATCACTTTTAGAAAGCTTCTCCCTAAAAATGCTTAGGCGTGCAGTTTGTTTTTGCTTTTGGTTTACCAACACCATCCGACAATATTAGCCTTTGGGCTTGGGCAGTGTGTCCTTTGAAAAGAGGAATATCAGTGTGAATAATCTACTAGTAAGGAAAGAACACTCCTTAGTTGATTTTCATCAAATAGCTTAAGCATGTGCCAAACTAATAAATTGGTTATTTTGAATTTATCAACGGTATGGCTTAGTTGGCCCCTCACATCTTCCCAAAGAAGTTTATTGATGGTGTCAAAAATGGTTGGTGAATGTCATTTGTTGGACACTATTCACATTACAGGCACTGGGGTTGAGTTATTTAGTCAGTAGCCGTAGTAATCAATATATATATGATGAATTTTGTCTGTATGTTGCTTTCAATCCTTGTGGTAGTTATTCATTCAAACTAATAAGATTTGACCCGGAATATCCCAAATCATAAATAAATAAATAAAAGCTACTTGACACAATTTATGATTAGTGTGCACAAAGTTATTCACTTTTGATCTTGTTCTATTTAAATATATGTATATATCACGCTACTTTTACAAAAATAAAATTTACATGTAGCATAATAGTTGTGAAGCAGCATTCCACTAGACTAAATAGCAACAAGTGTATTAAATTTTTAGCCTTTATTTTTGACTAATTTTCCAGTATGCTTTATATTTATTTTCTAAAATCTCGACTATTAGTCAATGTTTGAAATAATTTCAACGAAAATCCGTTGACAAATAGTTTGAATAAAGAGCCAGTCGAATAACGTTTCAGCATTAGAGTTAATTTTTATTTGAGCCATTCAACTTAAATGCAGTTAGTTGCCAAATTATGCTTCTAAGTCAAAGTCAAAATTCCATGGGAATGTTGGTGAGCCTTTGAGATTGTCCTTTTGGTCCTATTAAAGTAAATTGAATAAATCTTTTGATCTTTAATTATGTGCCGGAATTTAGAAGCTACACCTACTAATAAGATCAATAACAATTATTCCAAAACAAGACTTTTCATTTGTTTTAATGTTGGTATTTGTGGTTCCATAGAGAACTTGGTTGGGAAAGGTGGTCATGCTGAAGTATACAAAGGATACTTATCCGATGGTCAAGTTGTAGCAATAAAGAGGTTAATGAAGAACGAAAAGGATGCAGGGGACAGAGCTTGTGATTTCTTGACAGAGCTTGGGATTATTGCACACATAAACCACCCAAATGCATCACGCCTTGTTGGGTTTGGGATCGATCATGGCCTCTACTTTGTCCTAGAATTTGCTTCACATGGCAGCCTTGCTTCTTTGCTTTTTGGTATGGTGCTCCATCCATTTCTTACTTTCTACATTCATGTCTTCTTTCTATTCTTGCACTTCTTCTATTTTTCTATGACTAACAAAGAGATGTTCAACATGTCAGGTTCTGAATGCTTGTGTTGGAAGATAAGGTTCAAGGTAGCTATTGGGGTAGCAGAGGGATTGCAGTATCTCCATCAAGATTGCCCAAAAAGAATCATTCACAGGGACATCAAAGCCTCCAACATATTACTCGGCCAAAACTATGAAGCTGAGGTATGATTTTAGCAGCTTATTATATAAATTATGAATTTCATTTTAGATTCTTTCTTACCATACAAGGCAAGGAAAATAATTCGTTCTGTTATGAACTTCAGATTTCAGATTTTGGACTGGCCAAGTGGCTCCCAAATAAGTGGATCCACCATGTTGTCTTCCCAATAGAAGGCACATTTGGGTTAGTATTGCAGCCACAATGGCTCTTACGTATTTTATTCTTATTCTAACTTCATTTTCTAAAACACTGGGATGCATCAATGGCTGGCTGGCAGGTATTTGGCTCCGGAGTACTTTATGCATGGACTTGTGGACGAGAAGACTGATGTATTCGCATTTGGGGTTTTGTTATTGGAACTCATAACAGGTCGTCGTGCAGTTGATTCAAATAGCAAGCAAAGTCTTGTGATATGGGTAAGTCTTCATAATCCCCCTTATATATCATGGAATATCCAAAATGAATTTTCCATTTAGGTGAGTGTAATAGGCTTAACCAATGAATTATACATTATAGATTCCAAAGTTCTGCTGAAGTTTTCATACTATTAATTTGAGTAAGACAAAAAGATGACCATGATCTACTTTTGTCAGGCCAAGCCACTGCTGGATGCAAACAATGTAAAGGAAATAGCAGACCCCAGATTAGAAGGGGAATATGATCCTACTGAAATGAGGCGTGCCATGATGATAGCTTCCATGTGTGTCCACCATGCATCCTCCAAGCGACCATACATGAATCAGGCAAGAAAATGATTATAACACCCTTTCTTTCAGTTTTGTTTAATCCAAACATTGTTTCACCTTTGGATGCTAGAACATGACTTGTTTCTTTGATAACAAATAGGTTGTGCCGCTACTAAAGGGTGAAGAGGCAACTATAGACCCCAAGCAAATTTCAGTTGCACCAAAATCTCTCATGTTAGAGGCATGTGACTTGGAAGATTATACATGCTCTAATTACTTGAAGGACCTGAACCGCCATAGGCAACTAATCCTGGAGTGATCCATGGTTAGTCATGCTTGCTGTCTACTGCATTGTGGGATTTCTTGTTTTCCCCATGTATATCTATTGAAGGCTATGGAATGATCTTTGTTGCAGTGTGTGTTTTCTTCAAGCTTAGTAGGCTGTAATATAGGAAGAACTTGTAGGGAGCATCAGTCAAGAAGCAAATCATAGTTTTAGCTTTGGGTATTGAGGCCCGAGAACAACTATTTCTCAAGCAACAATGTAATGTAGAAATGATGCGCCAGAGTGTTATGTAGCTTTTTGACTCTACCCCATTCAAACAAGTTCATCCAACTTAAACAGTCTCAATCAAATGCGCTTCGTTTCCATCTCTGTTTGATTTGTAATTATGAAAGGAGATTGAAAGCAAAAAAAAGGGGATAAAGTTTGATACACTATATAGTAAAAATTATGTTCATATAAAATATGAAGAAAAATTTGTGTACCATAATCTTTTTAGTTTTTAATGTGAAATGTCGTTTAAAATGTGAAATGTCCATATAAAATATAAAATATTTCTCTCTCAATGACAGATAAATGTTTTCTGCCTCAAAGGCAAAATTTCCTTTAAAATTAATACATTATTAAACGGGGAAAATGTTTGTCATTTTAAACGACACACCTTACACATTTAATTTTTTTTTCACCCATTCTCTCTCATATGATTTATCTCTTTCTCTTTCTTAGAATGACACAACTTTATGTCCTTCAAAATACACTTTTTCTTTTTTAAATTGGGTCTTTATACTCCTCCTAACTCTTAGAGGTTCTATGTTCTGTGGTAAGCAGATTTGGACCACTTGAGCCCATGAAGTTACTGTTTCTATTTGTTTTAACCGTCCATGGCCAACAGAGTTCGAAAATTTCAGAGTGGAGTCCTATTAGGCCTTTGATTTTAAGCCTCGTGGACAAAAAAATAGTAAGCCCAAACCTCTAAAACCAGATAAATGCTTCGACTTGCGACACACTGCTCATGGCAAATGAAAGGTGTACCTATGGGGCTACGCCAAGTTGCCAACACCCTCTACTGCCCCCAGCAATAAAAATTAAAATAAAGGTGTGGTAGTAATGATATCCAACTTTACTCTTAAGCATTATTTTTCATTTAAAATTAGTAGTACTAACAAAAAATGAAAATGCTATTCAAACACAATATAGCATAAAACTTATGATTTTATTCTCAATTTGAATAATACTAATGGAAAACATGCAAAGGTAAGGAGTATAATATTTAAAATTATGGAATTTCTTTATACATATGCATATCCTCATTTCAAGGGAGAGAGGGAAACCAAGATTAAAATTTTGTGAGGTTTTAATTTTATTAAGATAAGTTGAGATATCGCACAAGATGTTGACTTCATGTTAGAAAAGCGCTCGTCATAGATTATATTCTAAAAAATATTGAAACTGAATATAAATTGATTCCAAAATGTGATACGTTAAATTAAATAAAAAAATTCCTAAAAAATAAGAATGGGGATACATAGGGGCCTATGTAATTAAGATAATGAACTTAAGATTTTTTTTATGACAAAAAGTGAAACTTCTATAGTTACTTTTTTTTTTAATAGTTATGGTTGCTTACATTGTGTTGAAATTTATGTAACAATAATATAGCAATATATTAATAACGTAAGAAATATTTTTTAATAATCTCAAATAAAAATGTTTTAGAAAATAGTAAAAATTATTGAACTAATTTTTTTATAATAATGTAGGATAACATAGATGATAAAAATAAATAAATAAACTGACTCGTCAGAGTCAACATACTCTAATTTCTTTCTGTGTTTATTTGAAATATTTCTCTCGTATTTCATATTTCCCCGTACAATTTGCAAAGGCATGAAAAATTTCTTTTCTAAAAAAAATAAAAAAAAATAAATGAAAGTAAAGCTTAGGGATTATGTTCTCCCACTGTTGAATGGAAAGCCGTGTCAATTAGCAGTTCAGGCAATTTTTTGAAAAACTTTTTTTTATTCTCGAAAGAGAAACCCTAGAAACGTGGAAAAAATATGTTAACTTTTAATAATAATATGGCATAACTAAGTATATTAATATGGTCAGCACACACGTTTTAACAGTCCTATCTTCATCCTAATCTCTCTCTACTCCAATTACTTGATCCATGTCTAATAGCCTATTTCCCTTTATTTTAATTCTCATCTTATTTTCAGTTTTACTTACATATCACGAATAGCTTCCAGTAGAAAAGTTGACCTATATAATCCATATTTTGTTGAAGATTATAACGCAATAAATTTCAATTTTCTCCAGACATCAAAATGTTCTTGAAAAAAAAAGTCATATTCAACATAGTGCTGATAATTAGATTATTCAGTCATTAAAGGAAAAGAGAGCTGATATTGTAATGTGGGTTTCAAATTCAATTCATCCTTGTAGCTAAGAGACAATCCCTGCTCTATATTTGATTCCGTTGAAACAATGTCAAAAAAATGAATTTTTCAAAAATGTTATAAAAAAATTATTTGATAAATTAAAATATTACCAAAAATATTATCATGTCAAAAAACTCTGAACTTTCTAGGAAGTGTTTGGTAGAGGAGATAAATTTTGTTACCAGGTAAATATAATTAGTGGGAAAATGGGTGAAAAATTAAATTAGTGGAGAAATTTTAAAAAAATTATTTGATAGACCGAAATATTATCAGAAAAATTAACAAAAATTTATTGAGACTATGTTTGGTTGAAAGTAAAAGATTGATGGAGAAAATGTCAAAAAATCGAAAATACCCCTTACAAAGAGTAATGAACGAAGGCAGGTACTTTTGTTGTTATTGAGATGTAATGAACGAAGCCAGGTTCATGTGATGATCCAGTTGACAAAGCTGTAGGTGAGAGTTGTGCAGAAATAGCATGAATATCCAATGGATGATAAAAAAATGAAGATGATCTTTGATATTTGGTTGACAGATTTCTGAGATTGGAGCTTGCCTGTGTGTGTGAATATTTGGCATGTACATTATTCATAACAGTTATCTGTAGGAAATCTTAGATTTATGCGGAAGCGGTTTAGGACCTAGTACATTGGTATGCTTACCGAATCATCATTGTTTCACAATTACCTCTCGGTGCGCAGGTCTCGTGTAGAATCTTCCCTTGTAGAATTCCTCTTCAGGAACAGCTCACCTCAGCGCCACAGCACGAATAACCTCCTTGAAGCTGGACTGTGGCAGATCTTCCAGACTATCTCTCGAGGAGGATGAGATGGTTGTGTGGGCAACCGTTCAGATGATGAACGTCTGCCTCTTGGGGTTTGTTTCTGATGATCTGTTCACCTTGGAGGCACAGGAGGAGAAAACTATGAATATATACGCTTAGGTCTTAGACATAACTCAACCCTAAGCCTCATGGGCTCATGTGTCACTGAAGCCCAATAGGACTTTAGTGACCAAAAGAGTATATATCCAACAATCTCCCACTTGCTCTTTAAGATACAAACTTGAGTTCGTAAACCCAAGGCCATGTAGCCCATAAGCTATCATCATCTGATAATATACCTCATCCCTTGTCTCGAGCTAGCCTGGGGACCTACCATTTGTCATTGATCAAGGCTCCTGATAATCTTTGAAAGATTATCTAATTCGGTGCTACTCCACTAAAAGCCCGAACGTGAACTCCAAGATTAATGACCTTTATAACATTAATATGCATTGCCCCTTTATAAAATGTCTATAATTCATTGATTAGTTTTCTGTAACCCAATCAATTATTTATTCCCTTGACTTTGATAATTTCTCTAATGGATTACATGCACTGGCCAGTGTCTTTAATATCCAAGTACCGAAATATATCAAGGGGACATTTCCTATAAATTCCTTGTTGTTTATCTCATAAATACTGATAATCAAATAATCTCACTCCCAAAACACCGAGTTATTGGCCGTCAAAAGATCAGACCTCACCCGTTGGTAAATCAAAGAATGAAAACTATTTGATTACCTATTTATAATAAACTCAGGATTAAGAGCAATCACATAACTATAGTTAACTGGAGATTTAATACCTTATGACAGAAAAACAACCTTAATCAAATCTCTCCTTGATCCTTTCAATGTGAATGTTAATTCACACCAATATTTTACAATGATTCGGACAAAATCACTTCATAAAATATTGCAGCCTGAATGAAGTGCCCAACTTTATTTAATGGCTGTGACTCCATTCATCAATTGTGAGATCCTATGATCATGTCCTCCATGAACGTATCCATATGATCATATACTCCACAATTTGATCCGGACCTTTATGTTTGTAAATAGTGCGCAAAATAAATAAATAAAACCTTATTTATGAAATTCAGAAAATTATTTTATTGTTTCATCGTCTTACTCCAAGAGCACAATGAAACCAATAACTCCCACTTGCTTAATGCAAGTCTGGGATCCTCCTAAGACCCAAAGAAGTAACATGCCTCTTGAACACAAGTTCAGGCAAACTCTTAGTAAATGGGTCTACAAGATCCACCTCTAATGCTATCTGAGTTTAGTGAAAAACTCATAGCTCGAGGTTGATTTTCTTGAGTCAATATCCACTTGAAATAACTGAATTTTTGAAAACTCAGCTTTTCAAGACTCCCACTAGAATATACCAGCATATAATCTCTCGTTCTCCAAAGATACTTGAGTACATGCTTAACAATAATCTAGTATTCCTCTAGGTTCAAAATGGTACTATCTCACTACTCCCACTGCGTGACAGATGTCTGGTTTAACGCCCAACATGATATGTGTGAGTCTACCTTTGCCAAAGCATAAGATATCTTGCTCATGCATTCTTCCTTCTTAGAAGTCTTTGGTCACTCCTTAGGAGGATGAATTCCACATCTGATAATTATAATTCTTCTCTTAGAATTCTCATGTTGAATTTTGGCAAGAGTTTTGTCAATGTAAGTAGCCTGAGGTGATGCCAACAACTTATTCTTCCGGCCTCATAAGAGTTTTATACCAAGAATATAATTGGCTTCCCCAGTACTTCCATACCAAAACACTAACTTAGCCAACCCTTTATGCTTGATATTACCTCCACATTGTTTCTAATAAGGAGCATATCATCTACATAAAGTACCAGAAAAGCTACTGTCTTCTGTTGTATCATTTACATACAAATACACATCATTCATCAAGGTTCTCTCAAAATCAAAATTTTGATAACCTGATCAAAACTGATGTTTCAAGACCTGGATGCTTGCTTAAGTCTATGAAATAGACTTTCACAACTTGCATACCGTGTGTTCCTACTCATTTGCTATAAACCCTTTTGGTTGTTGTATGTAGATATCCTGACATCCAACTCCCAAAATGAAATCTCATAATTGAGACTTATAGCAACTAAGAGAATCTGGATAGACTCAAGCATGTCGTCTGGCAAAAAATGCCTCCAAGCTAGCTTTGAAGGTTTTCACCTTTCTGTCCATCCTCTCTTTGCCTTTTATGTCCACATGCACCTTGTGGGTTTTACCCCTCTTGGTGTATTTACTAGGACCGAACGGAGTTGAAATACAAGTATTTCATCTCATTGTTTATAGCTTGAGCAACACTTGATCAACAACATCTTCTAGTGTATTATCGTAACTAGTAGGATCAATATCACTCAACAAGAGACAACTTGAGAGTTAACAAGGTTCTCTCCTACTACGAATGTACTGCACTAGACCTTGTGTATTTATAGGTAAAACAAATAGTGGATCAAATGATGGATCTTCAATTTCTTGAGGATCCGCTTATCCTTGATATTGTTCCTTTACATGTGATACTAATATTTCTACTAGTTTCACTTATATATTATCATGTTGAATTTCCAATCATGGTTCTCTTGTTTGTTCACCTAGAGATATATCTATCCCGTCTTGAACAATCAAGGGAACAGTGGATGAAGCTTGTACAGATTCTGAAAATTCTTGATCTGAGATAAATCTCATCAAGAATAACCTAACTTAAGAGCTTATAATTTCTTATCTAGTCCTCCTTTAAGAAAATCATGTGAGTGCTCACTTAGATTATCTTGTCCTTAAGACTAAATAAGAAATCATCCATAGTTCTCTTAGGGTAGCCAAAAGATATGCACTCTTTCATACAAGATTCCATCTCATTTGACTGCTGTTGTAGGACGTGTGCCGTAGCACCCTAAATCCGAATATGGTTTGATCTGGCTTACACCCTTGCCATAATTCTTTAGGTGTCTTTACAACAAACTTTGACGGAATCAAGTTAAGAAGGTACATTTCCTTCTCTTAGGCATCTCCCTTGAACAACATTGACAAAGATGAATAACTGAACATGATCTTCACCAAGTCTAGAAATGTTTGATTTTTGCATACTGCAACTTCATTCAACTAATGCGTTCTTAGAGTTGACAGTTACAAAAACTATCCCCTCTTAAATCAGGTAAGACCTGAACTTACCAGACAGGTAGCCAACACTTTAGTCAGACCAAAGTGTTTTTGATTTGAACACCTACATGCTTTTCTGCCTCAGAATAAACCTCTTGGAATTTCCAAAAGCTTTAGACTTATGGCGCACTTGGTTCATCTGTCCAAATCCAGAGTAAACATTCATATAATGAAGTACTTATCACCTCTTCTGGTCTGAACGCCAATTGGTCCACATACATTAGTATGTACCAGTTCCAGTTGAATAGTTGCGCAAACCTTTTTGGCCCTTGTAAGATTGCTTGGCCACTTTACCTTCCAAATAAGACTAACATGTAGCTGTTAGTTAAAAGATTCTTGAACTTTCAGTCTCTATTTTAACTAAAACATATTCTCTACTTGAGATAATGTGACTCAATCACAAGGCCAAAGTTATGTTTCATTTGAAACTTTTATTTCTTTGGTGAACGTTCTTGTTCATCATCCTTTCCATTCAACATAACAAATTTAAAAAGGGTATAGGACATAGGTAATAAAGACTATTTAAACAATGTACCAGAACAAAACAAGACGAAGATGAACTTCGAAATGTAACTGAGGAATCAATTGCATTTTCAACCCATGTTTTAACCAAAACAACTAACAAAAATTGAATTCCTCTTGAAATCTGGAACAAATAAACAGTCACCCAAAACCATAGTCTTATTAATAACTTGTCCTACTGCAAATGCAGACACAAGTTCCCAATTTCAAGCTTAAAATATATGTCCATTGCTGACAGGTATGCCATGTTTGAACTACTACAAAGAGTAACAAACATAATCAGTGATTCCTGAATCAATAATTCATTCACTGATCAGGCCTTGATATGCCCATGTCAGGTTCTTTTCATCACCTCTGGACAATTTTTCTTTCAGTATCCCTTCAGTCTGCACTTGAAGAACTTGCCTTGCGGCTTCTTCACAGCAACTGGTTTGACAACTGATAACCAAGTCATTTAGTTCTTGTTACCACCCTTGGGTTTCCCTTTGGATTTAACAAGACTCTTAGCAAAACCTGCACCGACTGCATTCTGTCTAGCAGAGCTGCTAGACGCAGCAAACATGTCATTAAGAGTCTGAAGCATTTCTACTCCACTCTTAATCATGTACACTTGCTTCTGCAAGTATTTGGAAAGACTGACAATAATATAGCAGCGAACTACCATATCTGCCCTTTCCTAATCTGAGAAATGCATCTTAGTTTCCTAAGACGCATCCTCTGCAGGTTGCTATGGCCCTCGCATTGTCAGAACAAATTTTAGCTTCCATATTTTAGAACAATATCAAAAAATTTGCTTTTCACTTATTCATAGTTGGTACCATCTAGAGGTTTTCGACTCAAAATCATTTCTAAGATATTTTCTGAAAAACATATAAAGCACACAATTACAAACAAATAATGCAATAAACAAACGAAGTGCGAGTAGATTCTCATAACTACTCTTGTTTATTGTTAACAATCCTTCAGTTTATCTTTACAAGGCTTACGATGGGCAAGTCACTTGTAAAAACCAAAATTGTTATTTGGGCCTTCAGTGCCATTGCCAGAGCCTCGATGGGAGGGTTAACAATTTTACCAAAGTTGAATGTAATTAACCATTGTTTAATTTCAAAATTATCCTTAGTGTCTAAGCATTGCCGACGATGGGTCGTACAATACTTTACTAAAATTTTGAAATTATTAAGATTTAATCTAGTGAAATCTGATTATCCTTATCCGATGGGGCTTCAGCGATAACCATTTCACTAATAAACCCACAAATAGACCGCAGGTTTTAAAATTAATTAATTTTTAAAACCTTCACCCATTCAACATTTTTATTTGAGAATTTTCATAAGCCCAGTCGAATTCATTGTTTAATTTCAAAATTCTTTAATAACTTAGTATTATCGACGATGGGACGTACAATACTTTATTAAAATTTTGAAATTATTAAGGCCCAATAAAATCCAATCATGCTTATCCGTTGGGGCCTCACATGATTATTTTATTGATAGGCCCACAATGCGCCTGGAGGTTAAATTAATTTCTTAATTTAAATCTCCTCCCATAGATATTTAAGTCCAATCTAATAAAATCCAATCATGCTTATTCGATGGGACTTCACATGATTATTTTATTAATGGTCCTATAATGCGCTTGAAGGTTAAATTAATCTCTTAATTTAAATCTCCTTCCATTCAACATAAGCAACATTTTCTAATTTCCAAGAATTATTTAATTGAGAGTATCCTTTGTTCGATTTCAAAAACTATATAAGTAAGAGCGCCGATAAACGTGCACTAAGCTTAACATAATTTTGAAAGCATTAAAGTCCTGAAATCCGGTCACTTTACGTCAGCGTGTGCTCTAAACAATCATGATACATGAATGTTGTATGCAGCGTGTGTTATTCCATGACCATTTCAGAAAACCCCACAAATTACTCGCAAAATAAAAGAATTCTCTCAGGAAATTTTCTCTAATTATTTTTCTAGATTTAAATCATCCAAATAGCTGATTTAATTATTAATCTAGATTGCAACTATCATAATAATTATCATTTATGAGGATAATTTGAAATCAAAATAATTTTCATAACGATTATTTGTCTTGATGTTAATTATCCAAAATTAATTAATTCAATTATTAATCTAGATTTTTAATAAAAATCATAATAATTATTAATTAATTTCTTAGGATGATTTAAAATCAAAATAATCCCATAATAACAATCATACTAGTCGCTGAAGACATAATAGCTATTATGCTCATGCAATCATACAAGTTATGCAACAATATGGCACCACCTATTCTATATGGCATGTTATCGCAATGAAGCATGTTATCAATCATATAATTTATACCAATAAATAAAAGCATTAAATAATAAATCATAATTACTTTAATCCATGGCCTTCCTATTTTAAAGAAAATAAAATAAAATAAAATTAAATAATACAACTTTGGAATTCGACTTTCGCCTAGCCCATAGTGTCTGTCTCAAGCCCCTTTAGGGTTTCATGGGCCCAAAAGCCCAAAGACCCAATCCTTTGGCGAGAAACCCTAGGACGCGAAAGAGGAACCCTAGCCGTCAGGTTTGCCGCGCCGTCACCCGAAGTGAAATCAGGCTGAAACTCCAGGGGAAGGACCGCCACGTAGAGACGAGTGCACCGCCGCCGGAACCACCCAAAAAGGTGGCCGGACGCTCTCTCACTCTCCCATTCTTTGCCGGAGAGTGGCGGCCACTCTCAGAATCTTGTGGAGGCGCGTGGAGGAGCGTGTAAACTCAGATGGAGGTGAGCCACCCACCGTTGCGTTCGTCTTTCCGTCCTCTTTCCAACCATATATATATCGCCCCATTCCGAGATCGGTAAGTCTTCGAAAAGTCTCCGACAGTGCTGACTGCGCATCTTCCTCGCGATTTCTCGATCTTGAACTTTTACAAAATATTGAAAAAATACACAGAAATTCCAAAAATAAACAAAACCAACAAGGAGGAAACCTAATCATATGGGATTAGCCTCCTTGTTACAAATCGAGAAATACATGAGAGACCCTAACCATGGATTAAAGCATTTTTCCGATTAAAATTTAAACTTTTATGAAAATGAATTATAAAATACACATGCTAGATTCATACCATAATCCTAGAACCCTAGGTGCCACATTTCAAGAAGCAAAACTAATTACATGAATAGTGAAACTAGATTCACATACCAATGTACAGCCAAGGCTCTGATACCAATTGTAGGAAATCTTAGATTTATGCGGAAGCGGTTTAGGACATAGTACATTGGTATGCTTACCGAATCATCATTGTTTCACAATTACCTCTCGGTGCGCAGGTCTCGTGTAGAATCTTCCCTTGTAGAATTCCTCTTCACGAACAGCTCACATCAGCGCCACAACACGAATAACCTCCTTGAAGCTGGACTGTGGAAGATCTTCCAGACTATCTCTCGAGGAGGATGAGATGGTTGTGTGGGCAACCGTTCAGATGATGAACGTCTGCCTCTTGGGGTTTGTTTCTGATGATCTGTTCACCTTGGAGGCACAAGAGGAGAAAACTATGAATATATACGCTTAGGTCTTAGACATAACTCAACCCTAAGCCTCATGGGCTCATGTGTCACTGAAGCCCAATAGAACTTTAGTGACCAAAAGAGCATATATCCAACATTATCTGCATGCAAACATCCACCAAACGTCAAAACCACCTTCAACTTCGATGTGCTACTACCACTCAGAAGAACAGGTCACATGGAGGAGAGAGAAACTGAGTAGACAAAGATCAAGGGCATTTGTGTAACAAAAATAGCGCCAAAATTTTTACTTCCCTAGTTCTCTCCAAATAGCACCTCCAAGGTAGCCTTTGCAAACATTGATTTAAACAAAAAATTACATAGAGCTCACTATTTCATGGGTAAAGAGGTTGCCTGAATTTTTTTGTCAAACTCTTCTATCAAACGAGACTTAATTAACTAATCACTCTCACTTACCCATCAATCTCCTTAAAAATCACCTACCAAACACCCCTGTCATGAAAACCTAAGAATATTACTCTTCTAGTGATATTCTTGGATATTCAAAAAAAATTAAATTTTTTTTCTCATAACCTGCTTTTTCCGAAATTTTCTTAGGTAGAGTTTGGTTAGGGAGAAGTGAAAATTTTGTTAGCTAAGTGCATGTGGGAATCTAATGAAACCATGTTTGGTTGAAGCTTTTAGGTAGATTTTCCCATCAAAGAGCTTTGCCTAGCAAATTAGGAAGACAAGCAAAAAATCAGTTTTTGCACTGTTGAGAAAGCCATTTAAATAGGTGGAATTTCTCTGAAAAATTGGATAACTGAAAAAGGTGATGAAGAGCATGACAACTTTACCCCTGTTTCTTATTGACACAATGAAGCTGCATAAAAGTTTATCCATGCATGAGTCAGTACCATAGTAGACACAAGCCAATCAATACCCCCAGTATGATCCTAACATATAAGCCGAAAGTATATTCTAAGGTCAATGGATGTCAATCAACTGCATACCTTCAATATGACTAAAAGTTGTGTTAATTGACGCGAGCCATTTATCTCTTTCACCTTGCATCCGTTCTATAAGCATTCTCCTTTTATGATCCTCAGTTTATTTTGCTTCCCTCATGTTAGAATTGAATATCCAGCCAGATGCAAGAGACAACCATACTTTGTATTTACAAAAAAAAAAATTTCTTTTCTATTCTTGCTTTCTTGCTCTTTTTCTTTTTCTCGTGATCTCTTGATCTACATTTCATTCAAACTATCAAAGGCTATTTATAACCTATAAAACTGACCCACATAACTCCACACATAACACCCTCATTACTTTATAACTGACATAACCGACTCATTAATATTCTAACTTACTCATTAATATTCTAACTGACATAAACTTAAAGACATGACTCTTCACCAGAAGACTCTTCACATTTCGATTTTCTGTTTTCTATTTTTATCTCATTAAAATTTAACACAACAAAACTCCCCCTTAAATTTTAATTCTTCTTTTTTGAATTTTCCACCAGTTGATTTTTCTCGCGCTGCTTCCATGTTGCACTCCTTTCTTCAATTTTTGTTTTTTGTCCGGCGGTTTTTTCATTGGTGGAAGATGGACAATCTTGAATTTTTCTCCGTCGACCTCATCCTCCGATATACTTCCACATCCATTCTTACACATATGATCATCACACAAGTCATCATACTGATCAGTATCAGTATCAGTATCACTATAACGTCCCATTAGTTTTACAAGACCTATGCCAATTTTAATACTTTCAGATTCAACATGTGCTACATTAATAGCACGTTGGGTCTCTTCAACCACAGTAACCCCATCACTCATTGAGGACCGTTGATTCCCATCATCAAGCAAATAACTCAACGCATCATTTTCTGATTCCGCCCCACGATCTTCTTCTGGTTTACGCTTGAGCCAAAATGATTCCCCCATAAAAGTAACTCTTGGCTCCTCATCGCCGGGTTCCCTATCACAATCACATATTCCATTTTTCCGCTCTCAGTTTCTTCATTGTCGGGTTCTTCTTCAACAAGCCCAGCTTCCACGTTCCTCATCGATAGAATCTCAGACAACCGTCCTCCAGGGAAATGGTCTCTTTTCGGTGGTGTCGACATCTTCCACTTCCACCATAAATTCAATGCAGTCTCCGACTTCTGACTTCTAACCTGAACCGCGTCTATGTCGGTCTCCGACATCAACCTCATCACGCCGGGATCGAGCTCTTCTCCAAAACATGAACTCGGTGATTTAGCCAGGATCTCCCCCATCCCAGTTATCAACATGAGACTCGGATTCACAGTCTCCTCCAAGCCGGTCTCCATCAAGCATCTCGGATTCCACGCTTCTCGTTCCTTTGCTGGCTTCTCAAGCTCCTTCGACATCTTGTCTTCTTCCTTGTCCTCTCTATCCGTCTTCTGAATTGACTCGCCGCTCTCAGCGTCTTCGATCATGGCTCCCATAGCCGCATTCATCGTCTTTTTCTCTGATTCATCTCTCTCACGCTCCAACGCGTCGATCTTCTCCGCGGATACATTGCCGTTGGCAACCTCGGACTTCGCCATCTCGGTCTCTTCTTCATCCGCAAGATTCTCCTCATCTTCATCATCATCATTGATGATTTCATCTTCTTCTTCATCAATCAGATCAAACCGTCCAGGTAGATATTTCGCTATAAAGGCTATTTGAAAATTCTTCCACATGTTATTAAAATTGCGGCAGTCCCATGTACGGAACCATTTGATTGCGCTTCCTCTGAATCTACTCAAAGCTTCATGCCATTTGTCCTCTTCAAATGTTTTTTCTCTCCGAAAATATTCTTTTAGACAAAGTAAGAAGACCAATGCTTCATCTTTATCTCCATAAAAGAGTGGCACTTCCATCTCGTTCTTTTCCTCCATAGCCCAAGCTCTGATACCAATTTGTTAGAATTGAATATCCACCCAGATGCAAGAGACAACCATACTTTGTATCTAAAAAAAAAAAAAATTCTTTTCTATTCTTGCTTTCTTGCTCTTTTTCTTTTTTTCGTGATCTCTTGATCTACATTTCATTCAAACTATCAAAGGCTATTTATAAGTTATAAAACTGACCAACATAACTCCACACATAACACCCTCATTACTTTATAACTGACTCATTAATATTCTAACTGACATAACTGACTCATTAATATTCTAACTGACACAAACTTAAAGACATGACTCTTCACCAGAAAACTCTTCACATTTCTATTTTCTATTTTTATCTCATTAAAATTTAACCCAACACCTCAGCCGTTGCCTTAAATCTAATGGTCTCTCTTTCTATTTCAGCTTCGTGCGATACCTCACTGCACATGTCTGACAAAAAGAATCGAGAATACATGTTGAAAAATGCATTATATTTACTAAAAGGTTAATTTCGTAATTGTCATTATTTTTCCCATCAAAGATTTATTTTCAACCAAACACACATCAAGATATTTAACCCAATTTTCCTAGTAATATTTTGTACTACCAAACAACTTTTTTTAAACTTTCCTACCAAACTAACTTTCCAACATCTTTCCTTGTAATTACATTTACTCACTTTAAAAAAATTTCTCCCGAACCGAACACTACCTTAACAATTTTTATACCGATAAATAAAATTACCAGTACCAAACGTCCGTTAAAAAGTTGTTAAGAAATTACGTAGAAATCAATAAGTCACCTCAACTTCCAAAGTTCCACACATTTGGTTGAAGGGGAATTATATTTTCAAAAAGGTCCATGATTAATTTGCTTATTAACCGAGGTAACTAACGCCTATTCAGTTTTATGATCCACAAGAATGTTATAAATTGCAAAAACACACAAAAAAAAGCACAAAAAAAAAAGCACAGCTAAATTGGTGATAAAAGAAAGGTGATCATACTACTGCTGCAAGTTAAAAAGTATTTAGGAATTCTTGTGTGCAAAACTATAATGCACAACTCAAAACATTTCTCATTTTCTGAGAAGTTAGTTACATTATCCAGCATCCTAGTGTAACTAAGACTAACCAACACAAAAACCTCATATCTTTCTTTCTTAGCAGCTAAGGGGTTAATTATAGAGAAGCGGGTCAGCTGAACTATGCCAGGGACTATAGCTTTTGACTTGTTAGCAGAACCATGATGATATTAGCAAAAGATGACACTAGTTGATTAGGTCAATATGACTGATGAGGCCATATAAAGAACTCAGCTGCTGCTGCTGGTGGCAGTGCAGTCATTCCAGTTGCATTGGTTGAAGTTACAACTGACTCAGCATTGGAAGGATGAAAATGGTGGAAGAGATTGTGATGATAATATGCTGTTGTTGAATCAAACGGAATTCCATAAGGGATTGAAGCAACTGGCTGATGAATGGCTGAGAAATTGATGCTGCTACTCACGTTTGCACACTGTTGGTTCTGCTGAGTACTGCTCAGAGGGGGTTTCTGCTCTGATTCTAGAGAAAGCTTCAACCTTTTTGCTGCCCCACCAACTGGAAGAGAACTCTTCATTATGGCTTCCACATCATATCTATTCATCTCAAAATTTGTTACAGCGTTTGCACCTCTAAACTTTATTGCTGCAATATCGTATGCCTCTGCTGCTTCCTCTTCAGTTGCTGTTACCATGTGAAATGGATTAGATGATTGATTATATTTAGAATATTCTACTTAGTATAAATGAAAAGAACTGTTTTAATCTTTAAGTTAGCAAAACTACAATAAAGTTCTAGATTATACCAGTCATTCTTACGTTTACCATATATTCTATTCTAACAATCCAATCATCATTTATAACATTGGAACCATGGAAGCTAAAGTATTTACCGAATGTCCCCAAGTATAAATCTTTGTTTCCAGCCACACGGCCAATTCTTGCTTGCCATCTACCCTGTTGATGATGCCTGCAGGATCCAAGAAATATAAAAACATAGGACCATGGGTACGTAAGTTACACAACAGTAACAAAATGTAAACACGCATTAATAATATGTTAAATCATTTAAAATTCCAAACCTTGTAACACCCCTGTATATGGAAGCTCCCCTTGAAAAACCACTACTTTTCCTGCATGAATGGAAATCCAATTTTCAATAGTTGCATAGAAGTACTACAGTGTTAAAAGTTTAATAAGGCCAACTCATGCAAACCTTCGCAGTGATGCAATAAATTCTTGCTTTGTTGCATGTTTCATCTCTTCCAATTCCTTTGCATAATTAGAAACCTGAGAAATAAGATAGAAATAAGCTAAGTGATGCCAAGTTCCAATAACGATCCATTTACAAGAAGTGACTCTTACAGGGAAGTTGGTGGTAGCGGTGGGACCCCAGTACTTTAGAGCTGCCAAATCATAAGCTCTCGCGGCCTTTTCTTCCTTGTCATATCCACCTGATAGCCATGATAATTTTTACTACGTTACAAAAACATCTCTTCAAAATAATACGACAATACTCCAGCTTAAGATAGGTTGTGAGAAGCATTCTGGAACAAAAATAACTGAAAACATTGCTTACCCAAATAAACTGTAGAAGAGTCAAATACGTGAATGACAGCCAGAAATGCACCAAGTCACGTTCCATGCAGAGGAAAAGCCAAGAAATCAAAGATCAGCCAATGGAATAGTCAAAATTATCTGCCCAAAATTACTTTTTTAGCCTAAAAATGCAAATGACGAAAGAAAAGTGGTCCTATGCTCGCCAATTGCCACGGTGCATGCGCACAAGCAACTTTTTTTTTTTTTTTTACCTTTTTTTTCCCTCTCTCTAACACCCTTTACGAAGGACTGAAAACAACTATACACTGGATGAGTTCCATCAACCCCATCATCCTCTTTTCTCTCTATAAGAACTCATCAAATTTTAATTGTACCAAAAAGGGAAACTATTAACACTAATTTAAAGATAAAAATTGATTTTATTTGTTTTAAAGTATAGTTTTGAGTGTCTTTTCCTGTTGATAAGTTTTCAATAATCCCACTAGGTAGCTCATAGTCAAAGACATATACCGGCACTTAAAAACAGGAGGAAAAAAGAAACGCCGAATTGTCCACTTCTCACTGGATACATTATAGACAGAATGCTTTATAATTTTATTTTGGCCCTCTCTTTCTTGCAATAAAGTGATCATAATATTTTTTATTAATGTTATTTGTCTCTGCAACATAAGATCTAAGAAATCCCGTGAGTTAGTTTCAGAACCAAGAGGACATTTTTATCAGAGGGGCCAGACCCACTGTCAAAAACCTTTATAAGCTAACAGTGGGAACGCTCCACCACCTCAACTGTAAGCAAGTACAAATTTGAATATGGGAGTGATGTGGTCAAACCCAGCTTTCACTGGAAAGTGGAAAGCAAAAGCAAAAGTTAAAGCCCCTTAACACAACAAATATCAGTCATGACTTATGACTAATAAGGAAGAGAGATATTGGACATAGTGGCGTCAACACCAAAGGTGTACGAAACATGAGAGGGTAGAGAGGATGCACAGATACCTGAGAGATTAGTCTCTTCAGTAGCATGTCTAAGCAGACAATAAAGCAAAGGCAACCGACTCACATGGGGCAAAATGGCGGCACATTGTATCAAATCAATTGAAAGAAAAAAAAAAAATTGCAGAGAAAACGCAGTGAAAGTAACAAGTACTAGCAGCATTAGCATTAGTATATAATGTTATATACCACCATCAGTCAATCATAAAAAAGACTGTTGTGATAGAAACCCAGGTGTCCTACAACACTTCAACCATTAATGCACCTTCAATGCATGCAAGCCACTTTTCAGTCTTACAGAATCTAACCCTATTTCTCTTTCTTTTCTTTTCTTTTTTCATTATTCTCTAAACTTTGTTCATTGAGAGATAGAGATGGAGATGGAGAGAGAAAGAGACCTTGACGCCCTTTCCTTGCTTGACCCTCTCTTCTGCAACTGTTATCCCATAGATGCGCTTCATATCTACCCGTCCATCGGTGTCTGCAGCAGAATCAAACATGAAATAGATGTGTGAGAAGAAGACAAATTTATGATCTTGACCTCGTTCACACACCATGGTCAACAACTAAATATCTATGCTATCTTCTACTTTTTCCAAAGTCCACAAAAGATCCTTTGGGGGTGAAAAAAAATAAAACTTTCATTTCATAAGCATAATAATATAGAAACAAAATAAAACAAAAACAAAAACAGTATTCACATAAGCACAACGGTAACCTGGTAACTCCTCTGTAAATTGAAGTTCGCTGGCCAAAGGTATCGGCGATCTTCTTAGAGCTATCGGAATCCGCCGCGACGACGGCCTTCTCGGAACTCTGCGAGACTCCGAGAGACAAAGTACCGGTAGCTGCGGCGGCGGTGGAGGCAGAGAAGGCGAACTCGTTCCCTGATGACTCAATGGAATGAGTCCCGAACTCGTTGCCGCAAGGTTGCTGCGCTTTTCCGATGGAGGCAGAGTCATCAACCTCGGAGCCAGAGTTGGTGGAGAAAGCTTGGAAGGCAGTTATGGCCTTGAGATCTTGGTGGTCGCCGCCGAAGTAAGCGGAGCCACCACCATGGTGGTCGTATATGTGAGTGAGGGAAGAGTCTTGGGTCTCCGTTTGGCTATCGGAGTAGCGCATCATGGAGGAAGAATCGCCGAGAAAATCCTCCAGCTTCGGCGGGGGTGGTGGCTGGTTTAGATTCTGCAACTGCGATGATGAGTCCATGAAGCTCGTTAGAAAAAGAGACGGTGGTTCCGCCATGGTTCCGTGCCCTTGTTCCTTATTACTCTCGTTCAGATTTTGCTCCACTTGCGCACCGTATAATACCTCAGACTTTGGGTTTCCCCACCCTACAAAAAAAAAAAAAAAAAATTAAAGCTTGAGAAGATAATGGTCAATAGTCAACAATATCTGCAAAACAGAGTGCAGAATAAAAAGCTGGGTCGGGTCGGTGCGGTGCGGTAGTAGCAGTAGCAGTAGCAGCAGAAGTAGCTGCTACGGTTATAGTTATGGTTACCGTTGTTATACAAGTTATCGAGGAAGTAATGATGATGAGAAGAAGTAGCTGAAGCGGCGTCGTATTGAACGAACTGTGGTTCGGAGGACCTGAGCATTTCCATGGGCGACAGCGAAAACGATAGCCAGTTAGTCGCACGAGCCATTTGATAAGAGTAAGAAAGGTCGAAGGATGTTGTTACAAACTGTAGAATGCTGTTCAAAGTTTTCTGAACAAGAACAGTTTTATAAAAACAAAACCAAAAAAGGCTTCGATGTGTACAATAAAGGCCCAAATGCGTTACTCTTTGAACCAACAGAGCTAGCTACTCCACCATGCGGGTGTACTACTACTATTATTTAATTAAAAAAGGGTGAAAAAATAAAATCAAGTGTTTTGTTTTGGGGTGGGGAAATTAGATGAAGAAGCAGAATGCATGCAGGCTCTTTAGTAACTTGTAAGAGAGAGAGAGAGAGAGAGAGTTGAAAGAGTTATATATAATAGGAAGCAAGCGTTTCAGCGTAAAAGCAGAGAGAGAGGTGTGTGTGATTTGGAATAGAGATATAGGGAGAGAAAGTAGAAAGGGGAATGAATAAATAAAAAAATGAAGAGAAGTGACTTTTGGGCCTGCGGTGAAGAAAATTTGTCTCAAGGCAAGGTCGCGAAAGATCCGGGCTGGCGGAAAATTGAAGGATTTGTTTTGATAGGGGTTTTGGTTTTAGTTTCGGAGATTGTTCTTTCATTTACTAAAATGCCCTCCGGATTTAATGGTGTGTGCGTTTCGCACACACTTGTCTTACATGCAGCTCTCCCGGAAGCTGGTTTCTGTCCACAAACAATATTCAAACCAGTAACTCTTGTTCCCCTACTTTCTGCGTTTTTCTTAAATATGCTTCCCTTTTTTAAAAAATATTTTTTAAATAAAAGCGTCTCTTAAAACAAATTAATATAAATGCACACTGGTGGTCAAAAATGAAATAGGAATTTGGGACTAAAACTCTCTTTTCATGAGAAGGAAAAAAGTCCTATGTACCAAACAAAAGTCGTGTTTCCACGTTAGGTGTGTTACAATAGTGGATATTTATCACTACTGGAAAAGTCGCGAATAGCAAGGGAAATTTGTGAGGGAAAAATTCCCTTGCAAGCTGCGACGGAATTTGCAAGGGAAAAACAATTGCGAGGGAAAATAGGTATGATTTCCGTTACTACATTTCCGTCGGAGAATCCCTTACAGTTCGGTCGCAATTCCCTCGCAATTTGCAAGGGAAATTTAGTCCCTCGCAAGAATCATAAGTCTGCGACGGAAACAGCGAGTGAAAAAAATGGCGACGGAAGTTCCCTTGCAAGATCTAGGATCTGAAAATTGCAACTGAAATTTCACAATTTCCCTCGCTGTTTCCCTCGCAAACTGCAAGGGATTAGTATTCCCTCGCAAATTGCGAGGGATGTATATTCCCTCACAAAATTCAAAAATAACATATTAATCAAATTTAAAAGGGCTTAATTTAGGAATTTGCCATTATAGGTAGGAGAAGACTATATAGAAAATATGCAATATGCGTATGATAAAAAGTCATTAAATGCGTCGTCGCATCCTTTGTGGCAGACATTGAGTTCATGTAGTGATAGTAGTGCCTATGTCAGCTAATCGTAGGAAAAATAAGATTATGTTGAAATTTAATGTGTGTGTACAAATGAGTTGGCTGTGAGAAGCAAAGGAAAATGTCTTAAAGAGACATGTTCTAGCCATCATCGTCGTCATCACTGTACAAATGAATGAAAAGTGACGCATGCTTCTGATGCGACCAAAAAGGGCAGTGGTCTTTGTAGTTGGGCTTTAACCACTTAATTAAAAGTAGAGTTCAGCCCAATAAAAAAAGCTAGGGTTCCCAGTTCAAGATATTCAGCAACCATTTTTTATGTGTGTGAATATCATTTTGAAGACAAGGGAGTGTAAAAATCAATCACTATAAAAGAAAATAGAGAGGGAACCATTTCAGAAACTTCACAGGATAATTAAGGAAGGAGCAGTCTTTGATCATTCTACAATATCTCCTTCATGTACCGTCTGATCGAGCTGAGATTTGTTGGCATATTCCCGACTCATCATTCTTCATATCCAACGGTGGCTTTTCTGGTTGGAGGTCTGTAACATCACCAAAAATTCCAAACCAAGGTGGTTTGTGTGTACGATTCTACTGTAGCCAACGATCTTGAGAGAATGTTTTTTTTTCTTAAGTTCACCGTTGGATCGTGGTGAAATACTTTAAGCAAAGGTTACACTCATTATACTTCATGTACTAACGGTCAGTTTGTCGATTGGAGCTCTGAATAGGGACTTGTGCAATTACAAACAGAGGATGTCGGTATTCCTGCTCTGTATCGAGCAATGAGATACAAAGGGGAATATCTTTTTGCTCAACCGTTGGATTGTTCTCAAAATTAGTGAGTGTCCTCCTATCTTGTATTTAATTAATCTGACTGTTGCGATTTTGAAGTTGTTACTTCTGGTAATTGGAATATATTTTGGACATAAGCTTGTTTATATGTATACCTCTTCAGTTTTTGGTACAAGTACTTGTTGAGTTATTTATTTAATGTGACATTTGGGATTGTGTTCGTCTTTCCATATTCTTCAATTGTTTACATCTCATGGAGTCTGGTAAAGAACACGCTCCATCCATCCTTATCGTCATCACTGTACAAACAAATGAAAAATGTCACTCATATATATATATATATATATATATATATATATATATATATATATATATATATGGGACATGATATTCTTGCACCAGAGTAAGAGTTAGAAGTCTTTCACTCATTCTTGATTATTGATCCACTTGTATCTAATGGCTCACATTATTAAAAAACTATAGCCCGTAGATATAAGTGAGATCGATGATAAATATTGAGTGTAACTTACAGTTAATTTGTTCTTCTATTTTTTTGTCTTCAATATATATTTTTTCATTTAGACTATTGTTATATTTTTTATTTTTAATCTTTTTTGTCAGTGCTGTGATTTTTAATATACTTGATCTTATTTTTTATTTAGATACATTTGATTTTTTTTCCTATTTTTTCTTTTAGTCTTTTATTAAGTATTCTAATTTTTCATTTACCAAAAAAAAGTATTCTAATTTTTCATAACATATGATTTTTTTTATCTCTTTATGTTCTTATTCTAAGAATGGTAGAATAGTTATACTTAATTAATTTTTTAATGGTGTTAAAGAGGGGTGTGGATGAAAAAAACCACAATGGATTAAGTGATTAAAAAAAATAGAGGTGTAAGTAATTAAAAGTAATACCACAAGGGGAATTTTTTGAACTTTTCTAAATAAATAAAGTTATATCTTATAAAAAAATTTCTCATTTTTTTAACTTTTTGTGACCAGTTTTTTGCACATATATATAAACTTTGTCATATGATGATATTTTAATAAAATATAAAACTCAATGTGTATTTTTTATTTTTTTCATTATGTATAATTTTTATGGGTGATTAATATATGGTTGAAATCTGTGTAAAAGTTATAATTGTAAAAGTATGTATATAAGTGAATTATTGAATTAATAATTTCTATTTCCAATAGTATATCGTGTAAAAGCTCTTCGTCCCTTTCCCCCCTTTCACTTTCACTTTTCACCTCCATCCATTTCCCCCCTTGCATTTCTTCCCGTTTCCCTCCATCAGTTTCCCTCCATCAGTTTCTGCACCTTCGACCGGTTGTTGCCCTCTTCGTCGTCTCGTCTCTGTTGAAGGTTCAGCGGTTGAAGTATTTGATATTTGCTGGGCGAGCGAGTTAGGGCTTCTCTGTCTTCTCTCTGCAACTCTCTCTCTCTCTCTCTCTAAAATTTTATTTTCAAGTAAAAGGCGCTCTCTGCACCCTTGTTTTCGTGAAAGGTACGCTCTCTGCACCCTTATTGAAATGTGTTGTTTCATAGACACTATGTTGAACTCTTCTGTATGGTGTTCATTTCACTGCTAATGTTCTACTTGGTTTTATAATTATGGTCAGTTTAGTATCTTCTTGAAATTTGGGTGAAAATTTTGGGATGAGATTCTCACTTTCTTGTACGAATTTTCGTGATGAAGTTTTCCCCTGAATTCTCGCCCTTGTGAACTGAAAACTAACATTTTTGAAAACCAAATTATGTAGATTTAGATTAACTGTTTACTCTTGTTTCTGCAATTGATTGTCCTCACACTTCTTTTGCATAACCTTTTGTTACTAAGCTTGTTTTTAATCTTTATCTTCCATTAATTTTTTTTTTCTATTTGGTAGGGTATTTTAATTTTCAATTTAGCTCAGTTTAACCTGTAGGCTTAATAAGTGGGGTCAGAAATGCAAATAAATTTGAATGTGTCAATAAATTTCAAACTTAACCTGCATAATTTATGTGGATAATTAAACATATTGACTCTATGAATTTAGCCTGTCCTGACAATCTTACTCAAAAGTCCAAGAGCATTTGATTAAGCCACATAAAATCTCTTTAGGAACGGTTTAATTCCAAGACCAAACATCATCCCAAGTCATTTTGCTTACACCTTTGCATCTTGACATTTCGTCTTAACAATCCTATACACCAAAAATAAAATAATAAATTAAATATTTAGTTTAGGTGTGTCAGTGGAGATGAATCTGGTGGAAGAGTTCAAAAAGAATGAAAAATCACTACATGCTTGCATGTTTAGATAGCATAAAAATTGGTTACCCTTTAGATTCCATCCTTTGTTAGTTTTATTCTATCTCTCACCATGGAAGTAGCATGGAGGCTTATTAAATAGAGGTGGTGCATTCTGGAGGGGCAATAGTTGAAATTCAGAAGTCTTTTGGGAGGATTGTAGAGCTCAAATTGGTTTAAGTTTTTTTTTCATGTAAATAAAACTCATGTAAATTAGAACTCCCTATTTACAGAAACTAACTCCTATAAAAACGTATAAATTGCGCAGATGATGTTTGACTGGTTCAATCAGAACAATGTAGGTTATATACTGATGTTATCATCATATAATATATAATCATAAATTTCATAGATTTCTCTCTCCATATTTTCGCGTCTGGATAGATATTATTTTATCATATATAATGCTGCATTTGCAAACTCAAAACAGTTTTGTATTGTGGCCGTTATAACTTCATGGTGGAATTAATATTCATAAAAGCCTAAAAAAAACTTGCCATTATCCAGTTCTCTCATTGATAAACATAACAGATTAATATAAGAATTTTATTTGGGTAATGCTACAGAGTGCTGGAGCTAGAGCCTTCATTGGATAATTGCAGTTAATTACATCCAACCAATTTTGAATGTTGTTCTTCAACTCATCAATAATAGAAGTGTACTATAATTTGATTACATCCTACACTTATTTCACTTGGTTTAAGGTTTTTTTTCAATATTTTTTTCTGCATGCAGACAATTTGCCTGTGAAACGTAAAGGGTGCTTTGATAAATTTGGAGGCCGGATTTACATAGAACTCAAATCTTATAAAATTAAAAAGCACCAAGTTAAGCAATCCTTATAGCTTTGAATAGTATAAAAGATTCAAAACTATTATTTTCCTTTTTATTCTTTTTATTTACCTAGTCGCCCACTATAAGAAGGAAATAGATATGTTAGAAAAACAACAATCCAAAAGTGAGTTTCTTTTAATAAAACTAATATAAAATTTTATATTAAAATCTATTAATTCGTATACTACTAGTATCTTTTATTTTATAATATTTAAATACCTACACTAACTTTTATTTATGTGAATTTGGCGCAGTTGGATCTTGTCTGGGATATTCTCTTCTGCATCCTTAGCACGTGCCATTTGTTTTCAACAGTCGTTGTTTGTATATTGAGGTAACAATCTACAAAGCATATGTTATTGTGTGTTTGCGTTATGATGCATACCAAAGTATACATGTTAAACTGTGTCCCGTAATATGTCCCCCTTATCTTGTGTACTTTCCCATTCTTTGTTTGCTCCCCCTAAATGTATGTCCCCATTTTCTGGTGTACTACCCTCATTCTCTGGTTGCTTGCTGGAATTGTTGAATGCATGTGTTTGTTTGCCACTTACGGCAGTAAGTTGCATCATATATGGGGCAATTACTCGGTGTTTGCTGATATTTGAATTCCACACTTACTATAGAATCTGATGTCGTGATATTTATGGTATTTGGCCTTGTGTTTTCTGATATTTACAAAGTCAGGAGTATGGAAGACGATCATGATAGGAGTTGGATGTACAATCGTCTAACTGATAGAAGACAACTAACTCGAGCATTCTTGGAGGGTTTGGAAACGTTCATCCAATTTGCTCTGGAGCAAATAGGTACATCAAGTAACGTTATCAGTTGTCCGTGTGTGAAATGTAAGTGTTTTAAATTTCAAACGCCGGACAAAGTCAGGGAGCATCTGTGTAGATGGGGCTTCATGCCGGACTATGAATGTTGGCATATCCATGGGGAAATTCAGCAGGCACATGCTATTCCAGGAGGTTATTATGGGGAAACTAGTCAGCGACACAACCTCAACGAATATGAACAATTGGTTATGGATGCTGCGGGACCGTTGATTGGGCAAAATTTTGAACCCGATACTCATGTCGAACCATCCTACATGGCAGAGGATCCTAATCCGGAAGCGGAAAAGTTTTACAACATACTTCAAGATGCTCAACGTCCATTATGGGAAGGTTGTGAACATATTCAACATACTGAACATACAACGCTATCAGCAACCCTAGCAACACTACAGTTGAAGAGTGATCACCATATGAGTGAGTCTGCTTACAACGGCTGGATGCAGCTCATGCGTCAGGTTGTTCCTAAAGACAATAACTTGGCGAAGGATTTTTACCAAGCAAAGAAAAAGGTGAAAGAGCTTGGGCTCGGATGCACAAAGATTCATTGCTGCCCCAAAGGATGTATGCTATATTACGGTGATTACATTGAGCGCACCAAATGTGAGTTTTGTAAGCATGACAGGTACAAAGTTGTGAGGGACGGAAGGAAAACGACACGTGAAGCCTATAGCAAGATGTGGTACTTTCCTCTTGTGCCTAGACTTAAAAGATTGTATGCTTCCGAACAAACAGCTTGTCACATGAGATGGCACCGTGAGCATTGTAGGGATGAAAAATATGTGACGCATCCATCAGAAGCCGAAGCTTGGGTTCATTTTGATGAGGCGAATCCTTTGTTTGCAGCTGAGCCACGTAATGTGCGTATTGGTTTATGTTCGGATGGGTTTGCTCCTTTCAATCAGACGGGTAGGAATTATTCTTGTTGGCCCGTCATTGTGACGCCGTATAATCTCCCACCTTGGATGTGCATGAGAAGAGAGTTTTTATTTTTAACGGCATTAATTCCTGGACCTTACAATCCAAAAAAGAAGATAGATGTATATCTAAGGCCTCTGATAGACGAGCTGAACATGTTATGGAGTGCAGGGGTTCTGACATATGATGTATCGTTGAGGCAGAATTTCACCATGCGGGCTGCCTTGATGTGGACAATAAATGATTTTCCAGCATATGGGATGTTGAGCGAATGGCAGACATCGGGGAAGCTTGCATGTCCGGTATGTTTGGAACAAAATAAGGGTTTTAGCTTGCAACACAGTCACAAGGTGTGTTGGTTTGACACTCATCGACGATTCCTGCCACTCGATCACCCATATAGGGGAAATAAAAAAGGTGTGTTTTGCAATATTTTATATACTGTGATGGACACCAAGGGAAAGACGAAGGACACTGTAAATGCAAGATTGGACGTAAAGGCGATTTGCAGAAGACCTGGTTTAAATTTGGTTGAAACTCCAACCGGGCGGACTTTGAAACCTCAAGCGCCGTACACACTGAATAAAGTCCAGAATTTAGAAATGTTGCGCTGGGTTAAGGATTTTAAATTCCCAGATGGTTATGCATCGAAGTTGTCAGGGTGTGTTGACATGAACGGGGCAAAGTTATTCGGTATGAAGAGTCATGATTGTCATGTTTTCTTTCAGAGATTGTTGCTGTGGGCTTTCAAAGCATTACCGAAGAAAGTGTGGAGTGTATTGACCGAACTTTCAATGTTCTTTAGAGAAATTTGTGCTTCTCAACTTAATGTTGAAAGGTTAAGACATCTGGAGTCGAGCGTGCCAACACTACTATGCAAATTAGAGATGGTGTTTCCTCCTACGTTTTTTGACTCAATGGAACATTTGCCTGTTCACTTGGCCTATGAAGCAAGGGTTGGAGGTCCACAACAATATAGATGGATGTATCCATTTGAAAGGTTAGTTTTTTATCCGAACATATTAATTGCGTCACACGATGCTACAAATTATCAAAACCCTAATATCTATTCATAGGTTTGTACGCACACTGAAGATGAAGGTCAGTAACTTGAGGCATGTTGAAGGATCTATCGCCGAAGCGTATCTCGTTGAAGAGACTGGTAAATTTGCATCGTACTATTATCCTCCTGAATGTATATCAACTTGGAGAGGAGTCCCTCGAAATGATGATGGCGGTGATACGAGTGGTCAGATATCGCTATTTAATTATCCAGGCCGATCTGTGGGAAGTCAAAGGGCATCAATTCTAGAGGGACGAGATAAGAACGTTGCGGAGTGGTACATTCTAAACAACTCAGCAGAGGTCGCTCCGTACATAGAGTAAGATTTCATTTTTGAACTTAGAGATGATGTTTCCATTACGCGACTATATTTGGTTTATGGGTAGTTATCCTCATGAGTTTTATAATATTTTTTTCCTTACAGAAAATTTTCCAAATGGACACGTTCGAATAATCCTTTATGGTCAGATTCCGAAGTTGATCAACACGTTACGTCTGAATTTCCTCAATGGTTTGAGGAGTACTTCATACAAAACCAATCGGTTGTCCATGATGTTGCATATATTTTATCAAGTGGAGCTGCAAGATTTGTCACCCGATTCAGAAAATATATAGTCAACGGATATAGATTTGCAACTGTAGAAGCGAATCAAAATATGTCATGTTGTAATTATGGTGTATGTTGTCGAGGTGGGCAAGTCGACGGTGCTAAGGGCGATTACTACGGGAAGTTAGTTGATATCATTCTTTTGGATTACAAGTTGGGCAAATCGGTTACTCTCTTTAAATGCGATTGGTTTGATAACACCTCACGTGGGACAAAAGTTGACCAGTATGGAAATGTTGAGGTCAATTGGTCAAGGAGTTATGCACTTGGCTACGACCCATTTATACTTGCTCAACAAGCGGAACAAGTATTTACACATTATACCCTACTTCCCAACAAGGGTGGAGAGGAGTTATCAAAACCAAAGCCCGGAATATTATCCCTAAGTCGATGGAGTCAGACTCAAATGATGTGACTGATCCATTTCAGGATGATGGGGAACATGAATTGCCTGTAAATGTTGCAGAGGATGATGTGCCAAGCAATCTTTTTGATTCCACTGGAGAGTTAGAGTTAATTCCTGTTATATTGGACAATGAGGAATCAGACGATGACGAACAAGATATTTATTCAGATAGCGAGCCTGAATTCGATGATTATGAGAGTCCAGAGGAAGGTGGGCAAGAAGAATTCGAAGAACAGGAATCGTCTGATTGATTTCAGTTATTCTTTCTTTAAGCTTATCTGTTGTACTAAATAATTTTTATTCACAGGCCACATGTTATATGTATTATACAATTATGATTTATATTTTTTATCTTTTAGGATCTCTGTATGGTGTATGCATCCATTAGTGACAAATGGATGGCCATAGTCGTAGGCGTCGTATTGCATACTTATGATATTTATATAAATTTTTGCATTATGTTTATAAGTTTTCACAGATGGTTCATACGGATGGGCGTACTGGTAGTGATGGTAATGTCGGTAGAGGTCGAGTTACAGGCCGTGGTGGCAGAGGAGGTAGGACGACATCATCTACCCCCTCTAGTAGAGGTCGTACAGCTTCCTCATCCCTCCCTCCACTTCGGATAGGATCATCACCATCTACCACCGACTCTGTTATGGCAAGTGCAGGACTTCCTCACACTCCCACTGACCCGATGGGGCCGACACAGCTGGTTAAGTAAACCATCATTTTGTGATTTAGATATATATTATAGTTTCTTTTAAGCATCTCTCTACTAACTTTTTTAATGCTTAACATTTTTTCCCTTTTGCAGGCTGCATCCCCTGCAAGCGAGGTAGGAGATGCTGCTTCGACACTTCAGCTAGAGTGGGGGAGGTGTGATCCACAGACTAAACGTATATGGGTTCGTCCTTTAGGCACCACAGAGTAAGTTGTAATTGTTACTAATGATGTACTAATGTGGCTTCTAGCATTGCTCAATCGTTATAATCAAATAAATTGATTTAATATTGTCAGGTTCGAACCTTATGATGAGATCATGAAATTCATTGATAATCAAATATTCCGTAATTTTAAACATGTATGGAGCACCTGGGGAGACGTTCCTAAAGAAACTCGAAATGGTTGGATGAATGAATTCCTGGTAAGTTATGTATATCTCGTTAATGCTAATGTTTTATTACAAAAATGTATACTAACTACACATTTGTCACCAATTTGTGTGTTAATCGAAAAAATTGGCAATTTACAGGATCATTATAGGTGGTTGCCCGAGGATCGCCATAACTTGGCAAGAGCTTGGCATCACAAAGCCACCACAATGTTCGCAGATAAACTGGATAAAGTAAGACATGACAAAGGCAAAAATGCATGGTGTAGTGAATCTTTAAAAATCCAATTGAAAGAAAAATGGAAAAACTGTCCTAAGTTTCAAAAGAGATCTGCTCAAAATAAGGAAAATAGGGCCAAGCAGGACACACCCACATATGCTGGAGGCTCGATTCCAATCAGCAAGCATCGACAAAGGATAGTAAGTATAAATTGTTTTCTAGTTCGGTATTCAACAATTCGTACTTGCAACTAATGAATTAATGATTTTCATTTGTATTTCCAGGAGGCTTCTGGAGAAGTGCCGCCTGAAAAGATTGATTGGGCTACCTTCGAGCGAACTCATTCCCAGCAGCCTGAAGCTGGTCAAAGGCGGTGGTTAGGCCCCAAAGTGAAGCTAATAGCGGTTTGATCATTTATTATTTGACGTTTGTTTTTTCTATGATGATTTATGTCATGTTTTACATGTCCATACGTGTGCTGGTTTTTATTTACTTGCAGGAAAATTATCAAAAATTTGAAGAGGAGAGGTCCTCACAGGCGGCGACAGACGGTCAATCCAGCTCCTCCTATTCCGATAATAGGAACATATTGGTTACAGCTGCAGGTGGATTCAACAAGAAAGGAAGGGTGGTCGGGCTGGGAGGATATGCTAGCCGACTGAAGCCTAGTAAGCGGCCCTCTACCCAGGTTGACAGTGTTTCTGCAGGTAAACTCAATGCATAGTTAATTCTTTTATATTTTCAATCTCTATTCTATTAATATTTTATTTTAAACATTTAACTTACTGTTTTATAATAATGTATTTGCAGATGAGCTTAAAAGGATGAGGGTGTCCCACTTCCAGATTCAGGAGCAATTGCATGCTACGAAGGAGCAATTGCATGCAACGACAGAGCAGCTAACTCAGCAAGCGGACTTTATGAAGCAGCAAGCTGACATTATGAAACAAATGCAGGAACAACTCCGGCTTTTAATGCAGGACAAGGAAGCCAACTGCAACAAGTCGAAGGGACCGGCGCCAGATGATGACCCTGATGATGATGACTTTGCTAGGACTTTAGAGGCATACTAGTTGTTGTTTGTATGTTTTACTTCTTTTAGGACTTCAGATATCTACAACTTTAAAGACATTTTAGTTGTAGATTTGATGGTTGTTGTTGTTCACTTTTGTTGATATACTATTTAATTTTAATTTAATTGTTTATCCAGTATTTTTTTGGATTTCTGTTGCTCAATTTATGTATTTATGTTCATTTGGAATCCTTGTTGTTTACAGGAAAATTAACAAAAGTTTAATACATTTTTTTATTTTAATTCCAGAATTTGTGAGGGAAATTTTCAAAATTCCCTTGCAAAATTCGTAGCATTTTGCAAGGGAAAATCAAAATGTTCCCTTGCAAAATTCATTGCATTTTGCGAGGGAAAATCAAAATGTTCCCTTGCAAAATTCGTTGCATTTTGCGAGGGAAAATCAAACAGTTCCCTTGCAAATTTTGCAACGGAAATTTAATACTCCCCTTGCAAATTCTGCTACGGAAATTTGCGAGGGAAATTATACTCAAAATTTCCGTCGCAATCTGCGAGGGAAAAACACTGTAGATAGGTCTGTTGTTAGCGAGGGAAATTTATTTTTTTGTAAGGGAAAATTTCCGTAGCAATTTGCGAGGGAATTGTCATATGACAAATTTCCCTTGCAAATCTATTTGCGACGAGGGTTTTAGCGAGGGACCGTGTTCCCTCGCAAATTCCGTCGCTGACAGGTTTTGCAAGGGAATTTGGTTGTTTTGCAAGGGAATTTTTCCCTTGCTGATTGTGAATTTTCTAGTAGTGGCTATAATAATTAATGGAGGGACCAACTTTGATAAATAATGAAAAACAGTAAGTCCCACTCCAAATGGCTCTACATGGGCTGATCATGAATCAAAAGGAAGGCAAATCAAATTTTTATTTAATTTATTTATCACCAATAAAACTAGTAACTTTTGAAACTAGTTAATTACAAGACTAGTAACTTTGAGATGTAACATAACACCAATTCATACTCATGCTACCAGAATTTTCCTAATATCCTTATACTTAACCATCATAATCTACATGTCACAAGCTTTCCAACGATATATTACAAGCCTTATTCTGACAAGTACAACCCAAGATACGTCCACCGTAAGTAGTAAATTGTAAATCCAATGTCACTTGAACAGGGTCGTGGACTATTTAATTTTTCTGTAATGATACACTGTCCAGTTTATTCTGTAATATTTATGACAAATACTAGATATCTTAATCTTTAATTTGTCATAAGAATCGTCTCGGTTCGTTGAGTAACGAAGGCGATATGAATTTCACAAACTCACTGTTGCTTGGTGTAAAAACTGTGACGGGATCGAACAATGCCCACTGATTTTTTTTGAAAACTTTAACGTGAGCTCCTAAAATTCTAATATTTTAGGACAAGAAAATAGACATCCTAAGGTTAAATTTGGTACCTCACACACTCTATTTGATTAAGAAATGAGTGAGATATGATTTATTTAAAATTGAACTCACTACTTCGTAAAATTCTGACAACACCATCAATTTTACTTCCATACGTTTTTACATTAAATTGTCCAAGCAATTTGAAATTTGTTCTCTTATCTACATATAACTTAAATTTAACATTTTTGGTCTAATTATGACTTGTGAGGCATATATTGGGCTTTCATTCTATTTTCTCATATTTTTCCCGTTCAGGGATTCTACCGGCTGATTCTATAGCAGTACAAAATATCCGGTAAAAGTGACTTTTTAAAAATACCCCAATATGGGTATCAATCTTGAACATTTCATATTCTAACCTCATTCATGATCTTTATATCATTAGATTAACTCTCTAACATAAATTCACTGTATTGGAGCTATTCTACAATCTATTACTCCTTCAGCAGTAAAAAACAGCAGATGAAAATTCACCTGACTAGAATACCCTCATTATGGATATCAACATTCTTAGAATTTCTTTCTCATTATGTTTATGACCACAAGGTCCTCATTATAACCCTCTAATTTAAAAGTTATATAAGTAAGGTAATTATATTCACCACACCTTTTAAAAAGATTTTGTTCTCAAAATCGGATCATACCTGATATCAAAATCGGGATATCGCCGGAGAATATCATCCTCCCGCTCTCATGTGGCGTCCTCAGGTGTCAATCCTTCCCATTGAATCTTGATCATGGGAATGACTCTATTTCGAAGCCGTTTCTCATCTCGAGCAAGAACCTTAGAAGGTCCCACAACGAACTTCAAATCCTTTTTAACCTCTATGTCATCAGGCTGTACAATGTGTGAATAATCAGATATATATTTGCGTAGCTAACTCACATGGAATACATCATGTAAATTCGCTAAGTTGGAAGGTAAGGCAAGTTAATACGCCATCGGTCCGACCCTTTTTATTATCTTGTATGACCCAATGAACTGTGGACTCAACTTTCTCACTCCCAAGACACGCCCTACACCTGTGGTTGGTGACAATCTAATAAATACATGATCCCCTTCAGAGAACTCAATGGGTCTGTGCTTTACATCATAATAACTCTTCTGACGACTTTGTGCTTTCTTCAGCCGTTCTCTAATCATCTCAATCTGTTCTGTAGTTTCTTGGACCAAGTCTGGCCCCAATAACTGTCTTTCTCCAATCTCTGTCCAACAAGTAGGTGCTCTACACCTACGACCATACAAGGCTTCATAAGGAACCGTGCCCAGACATGCATGATAACTGTTGTTGTAGGAGAACTCAATCAGTGGCAGGTACTTGTCCCAAGCATTACCCTGCTCTAACACACATGCTCTTAGCATGTCTTCCAGTACCAAAGGCCTCATGTAACGCTTCCCAGAAGCGTGAAGTAAACTTCGGATTTTGATCATTGACTATGCTTTCGGGAATGCCATGAAGCTTCACAATCTCTTTGATATAGTCTAGCTAGCTGCTCTGTGGAGAGAGTCGTCTTGACTGGAATAAAGTGGGCGGATTTAGTCAATCTACCAAACACAACCCATATAGAATCAAATCCAGCCTGACTTCTTGGTAATTTTTAACAACAAAGTCCATGGATATACTCGTCCACTTCCATTCTGGAATCTCTAATGATTGTAACAAACCCGAAGGTTTCTAATGCTTAATTTTTTTGTTTAGCATTTATTTCACTTTATTTTTATCAAACATACTTCACCATTTATTTCACTTTAGCATTTTATTTTTCTGTTTTGAGTATTTAGTTTGGATATTTTGGATTTGAGTATATCTCCGTTTTACTGATTAGTTGATGATTATTCTGTTTTACTGTTTAACAAGTGTGTGTGTGTGTGTGTGTGTGTGTGTGTGTGTGTGTTCCACCTGCGCAGAATTAGCTTCATTCGACTAGTGTAGTTTGTTGCTGAGGACATCAACTTTCTAAATCTGGGAATTGGGCGCATACATTATGCGATACCTGCTAACTGCGAAACTACACAACAGAGACATCTAACAGAAATATTTTTTTTGTTAAAAAGGGGAGATATTTTAACCTTTAATTTTTTATTTTACTTTTGCTGTTTTAATTCACTTACTGTTTAATTCAATTTTTTTTAGAAAAAAAATGAAAAACCCAAAAAAAAAATAGTGAATTCCTGAACAAGCATTCCTAGATTTTGCAAAAGCTCACTCAGCAATTAAATAGAGTGAATCATAAGAAGCATGATATTTGTGGAGCATTAAATTGTTTTATAATCTGAGAATGATGATTGCTCATTTGTATAACCGTTTTGATGAAAATTCTTAAATAATGCTTGATGTGAAATTTTGAAATTAGATTCTAGCCTGATTATAACTGTGAGGATTGAGTCTAAATAGAAATATAATTTTTTTCAGAGAGGCTTCATTGTAGTAGTCTTCTAGAACTTGATCTGTTTCTCTAGCTTGCATGCATTATTGACATGATAAAGGCACATGTATTTATTCTTGTTAACTTAGAGCCAAATAGCCTACCTAGAAGAAAATTTCCATTGTTAAGCCCTTTTGAGCCTTAGACCAATTTATTCAAAAACCTGATGAAATTACTTAACCCTGTTTCCATTGACACACCTTGAAAGAGATTGAAATGCCGATCCAAAGAAAAAGAATCAAGGTACTTCTCAAAAGAAAAAAGTTAAGTAAGGAAGAAGAAAAATGGTATGCAAAAATGCAGCTTAAAAAGAGAAAAGAAAGAAAACATCTGCAAACAATGAAAGAAAAGAAAAAAGTAGTGAAAAAGGGAATAAGAATCCCGAAATGACGAAAGGTAGCAGAAATAAAGATTGAGAAGGAAGCATTGTCAGAAATCTCAGTAGTCCAGTCTCAAAATAATCAGCCTTTGTCCAAAAGTTTCCTACCCCCAAACCAGGCCAAGTTATAACCTATCAAAGACCTTTTGATCAGTCTATGCATGTCAATTGGGTTCCTCAATCTTAAGAACTTGAGAATATGATCAAACCTATGAAATTACTACTACAATGACGGAATGAGTGTGAACCCATCAAACACTAGAGTGATTAGAGTTATACAATTATCTAGTGAGGAACATTCAAGTTATTATCTGAATTTCTTGATAAAACTGAAAAGCATTGTTTGAAGTTTTTAACAGGGAGTTATACATGCATAGCAGTCTGATCTCTTAAGATATTCATGTTCCATGTTTTTCTTCAAAGAGTTAATTATTGCTTCTAACTTTGATCTATTACATTGCTGAGGATAACAACGTTCAAATCCAGGAATTATTTGATATGCCTCCAGCATATATATGATTTTAAGCCAAAAAGAGAAAGAATCTTGATCAATCTTGAATAAAAAGGGCTAGAATTACTATTAATTTGATAAATCTCATTTAGATACCTTGTCACTGATTTTCTCACGATTTTGTAGGAAAATAAGACAAAAATCGAGAATCTCATTTTCTTACGATTCAAGAGGGATTACTAGGACACTAGGATTCTAATTGGGTTTAAGGGTTAAAATCACTAAGACATTATGGTTCAACTATTTTATAGGAAAATAATTAATTGTCTGCGCAAATCAATTAGTTAATTATAAAATACAATACAGGAATATAAGGGAGGATCGGAGGTGAAGTGCATCCTAGCTACAGTGTTTTTACAAATTTCAATCAATCTCATATTTTCTTGTCATTCTTGATACTCTTGCATGCGTTTTAATATTAATTGTTTTTAAAATTCCGTTTTTAAATTACAACAATCACTTACTTTCACAAATCAAAACAATTTTCTTTTCCAACTTAAGGGGAATAGCTAAATTAATACTTGGTGCATTAATCCTCGAGGAAACGATCTTTACTTATCATTTTATTACTTGAAACGAACGGTATACTTGCTTATTTCGCAACACGTCCCATAAACGTTGAATAAACATAAAAATGACTCGGGAGATTGAAATAAGCCATAAGCCTTACAGACCATCTCATACACTTTAATGAAACCCAATGCATTAGGGGTTAGTTGGGAGGGAGCTACATGAAGATGTTCCAGCGGCTTATAGATAAAAGGAGAAAAAGGAAGCCTTACTCCTAAGTTTAAAAAATAAAAAGCATACATCATAAGAAAATTTTTTGAAGAACTGCTTGTGCGCGATGAGCACACTCGCTCATTCATGGGAACCATAGATAATTCTCATTTATCATCAGCAACTCTGTTAGGGGTCAGATGAATAGTAGCTTTCAGCTCCTCCAATTCCCCTAGAGAGCTATAGATAGAAACTGTGTCTAACACAATGTCAGACACCCAATCTAGAGCCTCTTCATCTCGAATACCACGCGTACTCAAGCCATTCGCCTCAGGATCAAGCTTCTATTTTTTCTTTTTATCAGCCGCACCGCGCCTGGTCATGATCTCTTTGATTTGAGGCGAGATAAAATTTGGTTCAGAAGAGGAGGTGTTAGTAGAGCTAGAAGAAGTAGACGAGGAGCTAGCAAATGCAGACTTAAAGTTGTCAAAATTTCGTTTCTTGTATGGGTACCCAGCTGGGTAAATAACATTTAATGGCAGATGACTCAGACTTTTTTGTTTTGACTGATCGCGCACGATAGAAGGCGAAATACTGCGCGATGAAATTGAAGGGGAAGACTCGGAGTCTGGGGTATTAACAGCTTATGATCAAACCCAAAATTCGAAGTGGAATCACTTGATATGAAAATAAGATCTGTCATTTTGAGGAAAGTTTTTGGAAAAGGAGATGAACTTTGTTGCGACAAAGTTCTGGTTATCCTGCGATTAGATTTTCGGAACGTGGATCTAATTCAAAGCATCGGATAGAAGAAGAACAATTATCACTCAATTTAACTCTCTTCCAGGGGGCAGCACACTTGCCAGTTAGCCACGATTCCCCGGTCCCTAATGACCTCGACCTAGGTAAGGGCCTGTGTGGAGGACTGGTAGAGCCAGACCGTTTGGCTGTTCTGATAAAACCACAAACTTGTGATTATCAGACATGCCCAAGCTCCCATGCAAGAAGAAAACAACTATAAAACAGAACATGAAGCAACTATGGAGCAGAGAACATGCCTTAGTTTTATACTTCGAAAGAACAGATGAAAAGTAGGACGTGTCAACATCGAGAGAGATAACCCAGAAATAGAATGTCGAAGAAGAAAGCTTTCGCAACAAAGGTGAATGCTTAGAGTGATTTCCCTCCAACTAAGTAGCTCAGTACAAATATGAAAAGACACCGCAAGGAAACCCAAAAGGTTAAAACATGTTGAGTAAAACGGATAAAAAAAAGGGCACGTGGAAGGGAGGTAAAACGTTTAAAGCTTAAAACGACTCACGATTGTCATTAAACACCCACGTAATCACGATGGCATTTAATGCTTCTGACAGTTAAACATCTAATCAACTGTTCTAAGCGGCTAAGTAATGATGATTCTTCGACATTATATATGCGACATCAAGTGAACGCGCCACAGACATATCGCGTATAAAAAAATATATGTATATCTCCCGGCTTTGTAAAAACCAAAGCTGCGAGCTGGGGGCATTGATCTGGATAAAATACAATAGGCCCATCAAAGGTTAAAATCCAAAGAACGAGGCCTAAACCCACAAGGCCCAAAACAAGGCGTGATGTCCTCAATTGCGCATTAGATGGCGCGATGGTAACATCGCGCCAGAACCGCCTTTCAACATAACTTCAGAGATAAGGAAGAAAACAATGATACAAGTGAAAAACCATCGCGCCATTAAACAAATAAATATAAGACAGCACCGGCTTGCCACCACTCTACAAAGATAGCCTGACATAATGAGATAAGGCTAAGGAAGCACCAGCTGAACCTGCAGCCCATAAACAACCAATCAGAAGTCATACCTCCTATCAAAGGCGGCATCAGATTCACTATATAAACACAGGGTACATGCCCAAGTATGATAATCTAATTCAGTAAGATTACAACATAAGCCTGACTTTGATACTGACTTGAGCGTCGGAGTGTCATTGCAGGTACCTCCAGTCAGAATCATCGCGCCAAGGGAGAATCATACTCATCACATCATCAACATCTACACCAGCCCAGGAAACAGATAACCCAACCGTGTGTGATTAGGCCCGATACACATAGGTCAGCCCATATAGTATTGGTCTAATCAATAACCATACACTTGTTATTGCTGCACGTACAACAACTTTAGATATGATTTTACCATATAAATATTAAAAAAATATTATTATTGTTTAAAGGTGTGAAAAAAATTTCATGAACAAGGCTTATCTAGATCTATATTTATATACGTAGGAAATCATTTCAGTTTGTTCAAATTTTAAATATTTTTATTTTAAAAATGTTTATATAATTATTTTAAAAATAAATAATAGAAGATATTATAACAGAAATATTTTTCTAGAAAAAAAAACTGGGTAATTGAACAAAAGAATTAAAGTCTATTAATTTAGATAATTAAAGTCAACTTTTAAAATAATTTAAAGAAAACTTTTTAAATTATTAAGATTACAATAGATGTTTTTTCCCCGAGGCAAAAATATTATAAAAAAAAAATGAAAATTGGCAGACAAATTAATTCCTGTAAATACGGTAGCATAAAAAAAATTCATTCATATTCATTGTTAGTTATCATATACATTAGATCAAAGGAATAAGGTCAAGATCCAGATAAAGAAAAAATTGGGGTTGCACAATGTGATGCAATTGTCAACCTGAGCATCCATTTAAACCGCATTCAACTTCGCTTCCAACCATAACAAACATCACTTAGAAGCACAAAACGAAAACAAAATAGTAAGAGTAATACCCTCTCTCCCTTTTGTGTGATCCGAACAATTCTGAGCTTGAAGTTCCTTCCCACCATCACCATCATCGTCACAACCAATCTGAAACAAAACAAAAAATTGGAAAACCAAATCAAATGTACTCTTCTTCCCATCATCACATGCTCCGTACAGGATCCAGAAGCATCATCACTTGGTTGATCCTTATAACCATTGTACTTTACATCCTCTATTCTTTCAACCTTCTCCTCTTTAACAATGACCAACAAGATTGTTCAACTTCCACAACCATTTTAGATGACACTACAACCCAAGACCGCCTTCAAACCATTAGTTATAATATATCATCAACTACAGCTACCCTTGAACAGAATCAACGAATAGAAGAGAAAGAAACAAGACAGAATAATGATGAAGCAGAACAAGAAGAAGAAGAAGCTGGTGCTCATGCAGAAGAACCACAAGAAGAAGATGAAGAAGAAGAAAACAAATCCCCTGTGGTAGTTCGGTTAACCCCTAATCAAATGTCTGGTAGAAAAGAAACGGAGCTTAAACATATTGTTTTTGGGATAGCTGCTTCATCAAACTTATGGCACATTAGAAAAGAATACATCAAAATATGGTGGAGGCCTAAACAAACAAGAGGGGTTGTGTGGTTGGATAAAAATGTGAGGACTCAAAGAAATGAAGGGTTACCCGAGATTCGAATTTCAGGGAACACTTCGAAATTCAGATATTTGAATCGTCAGGGACAAAGGTCTGCATTGAGGATATCAAGGGTTGTGACAGAGACATTGAAGCTTGGAATGAAGGATGTGAGATGGTTCGTTATGGGTGATGATGACACTGTGTTCGTGGTTGATAATGTGGTTAGAGTTCTTTCCAAGTATGACCATAGACACTTCTATTATATTGGTAGCTCATCTGAGAGCCATGTTCAGAACATACATTTCTCATATGCTATGGCATATGGTGGTGGAGGATTTGCCATAAGCTACCCTTTGGCCAAGGAACTTGCAAAGATGCAAGATCGCTGCATTCAGCGTTACCCTGCTTTATATGGCAGTGATGATAGAATTCATGCTTGCATGGCTGAGCTAGGAGTGCCTCTCACTAAGGAAGCTGGCTTTCACCAGGTAATAATTAACAACAATAGCTTTCTTAAATTACAGTAACCTACACTCTCAATTTTAGTGGTTGATCTCACTTTTATTTGACGGTTTGTGAGATTAATAATCGAAGTACTTGAATATAAGTAGATCAACTCAACTATTAAGATGGGTATAAAACTTATTTTTCTTCCTTGATGCTATCCTTATTAGTATTATTATTATTAGGGGAAAAATGTTTGTGCTTTTAAATGACACAATCTTGTATTTTTTAGTGTTTAACACTATGTCTTAATGGTAAGACATAGTTATAATATGAAAAATTGTCTTTTTCTCTCTCTCTCCTCAGCTACTTCAGCTAATGTGAAAAAAGAAAAAGAACAACTTTTTCATATTATAACTATGTCTTACTAATAAAACATAATGTGAAAAATTAAAAGGACACCACTCGTGTCCTTTAAAAAGTATAAATACTTAACCCTTATTATTATTACTATTATTTGAAATGGTGTGTGATTTTAATTCTATTGGCTTGCTTATGCAGTATGATGTGTATGGAGACTTATTAGGCCTTTTAGGGGCACACCCTGTGGCTCCACTAGTATCATTGCACCACCTTGATGTGGTGCAACCGATATTTCCAAGGATGACAAGAGTTCGAGGCTTGAGGCACTTAATGGAATCTGTGAATCAGGACTCAGCTAGCATAATGCAACAATCAATATGCTATGACAAGAACAGATATTGGTCAATTTCTGTTTCGTGGGGTTATGTGGTTCAAATCCTGAGGGGAGTGTTGTCCCCTAGAGAACTAGAGATGCCGTCAAGAACGTTTCTAAATTGGTATAAAAGAGCTGATTACACTGCATATGCATTCAACACAAGGCCTGTTGCTAAACACCCCTGTCAGAAGCCCTTCATTTACTATATGAGCAGAACTCATTATGATTCGGCCACGAAACGAGTTGTTGGTGTTTATTCTCGTGACAAATCTAAATCTCCTTACTGCCGGTGGAAAATGGATTCACCGGAGAAAATCACTTCCATCGTAGTTACAAAAAGGCCAGATCCTTTGCGATGGAAAAAGGTAAGAATACTCAGAAAAACACAAAATAAAATATTGTCCTATTTATTTCCATTCATTCTTTCAATGAGAAAGAGCACTTCACACTTTCTTTCTAAGAAAATGGGATGTTGAACCACCAAAATGTGGATCGAACAGGATTATTCTAACTTAATTAGTAGTCTCAAGTTTTGTATTAAAACAATTGGGATGACGAGGATCAAACTCGTGATCACTTAATCATTGGCTTTCATACCTATTAAATAATCATCTCACCTAAAAATTCAAAAGAATAATTTAATAATCTTATATTAGACTTCTCTAATAATCATAAACTTATTTTGCAGTCACCGAGGAGAGACTGCTGTAGAATTCTGCCATCACGTAAGAGCACAACTCTGTACCTGTGGGTGGGCAATTGTAGAGAGGGTGAAGTTACTGAATTGTAGCATGAGAGTCTTGAATCCTTCTATGTCGTTCTTGTTTCTAATGTATTTCAAGACACACAAGGAATAAACAAGTCCAAAAGATGGAAATTGAGCTTCCAACTACATTCTCACTTTGTAGCCTCTAGATGCACCAGAAACCCCACACAATGCTAGTTAAACTGTTATCTCTGACTCTGACAAACCATAAGGTCACAAGCTAATGTTCCGTGATCTATAATATTTCTTTCTCTCTTTCCCTCTATGTAAATTAAACTAAGCATCTTAGCATTTGTAGTTGTCTTGGAATGTATTTTATGAAACATGTTCGTTATTGTTTCCCAATGTGATGGAGGACACTGAATTGTCATACTTTCAATGAAAGAGATTTTTTTTTTCTTTTGGGATAGAATGAAAGGAAAGGCCATGAAAAGTCCGTGATTTGTTGGTCTTAGAAGCTCCTTTGGCTTTACGTTCTGGCCAAATTTCACTGAACCTTGTAACTTAAAACATCCCATATTCCTCTTTGCTCTCTTTGTATTGCTTCTTATTGTCTATCGTTCACGTCTTTATCTAATCCCACAATAAAAATACATATAAAAATCTTGAAAACAAGAATGTGGCTAGTTATTGCAAGAGAAATGTTAACTTGCACATGAAAATAATTACCTCAGTCTTGCACTTTGAGGCCGTTTGTTTGGACTTCTCAAAAAAAAAAAAAAATTATCTCTCCCTTATTTTAGAAGTGCTTTTTATAAAAGTTAAAGCTATTTATATTTTTATAAAAATATTTAGTTTTTGAAAAAATATTTAACTTTTGACTTTTGCTTTTCTTAAAAGTTAAAATTTTTAGCTTCTGAAAAAAGTAAATTTTTGACTTTTTTTATGATTTCTGTTTTTTTTAAAAGTGGACATCCAGACGAACTAAAAATGAAAATTGTTTTTTTTTTTTTTTTTTTTTTTTTTTTTTTTTTTGAAAAAAAGCAACTTTTGAAGAAAAACAAAACTCATCCAAATGTCCTTTATTTGTTTGAAAAGTTTAAGGTAAAAAGATTATGAGTTGGAATGCATGTTTTTGTTATTTTATTATCTAAAAGTTTCCAAATGATGTAGGAAAAATAATGTGCAAATATAAATATTCTTATTCACTGTTGTAAAACTCGGCCCGGTCGGGCCGAGTCGACCCAAAACCTGACGAACCGGTCATCAGACCGGTTCGGGTCAAGTATTGGACCGGTCATGCATTGACCCAGTCAAACCCGGACAAAACCGGTGACTTGATCGGGTCATGCATTTTAAACAAAAAACCAAAACTATTTCATCTTATAAAAAAAATGTAAAACTCATTTTAATTTTTTTTGGTAATTTTATTTGCTAGTATATTCTTTTACAATGACCTCTCAGTTTCTACTACTGAAGTAATTTGTGGAATAATAAATTAGAAAATGTGACATATGTCATTTTAATGTAGTTGAATTGAAAAAATACGAGTTCAATGTCATTGAGAGATATGTTTATGGAAATTCTGAGTTGCAATTTAAATTAGCATAATAATAGCATGCATTTTTATTTATTTATGCTTCATTTTATTTGATCTTATTTAGTGAATTTCTTTTAATTCATTTTAGATATGAAGAATATAATTGAATTTATATGTTCATATTTATATATATTTTTATATATCTATATATATTCGGATCAACTGTTCCGATCAATGACCCACCAGTCTAATCAGTGATCCAATATCCTGATCAGGTCGATGCCCAAGTCGAATTTAACAAGACAGATGTTATTTGTGAGCATAGTAATATAGTATGACTTGTGTGTGGAGGTTAGGCCCCATTTCCATCCCCTAAACCAATTTTTTTTTTTTTTTTTTTTCAATTTCTGATGAAAGATCATCTCTATTTTCCCCCTGAAAAAATAATCAGTTTAAATTCACGTTGCAAAACTTCAGGGCAGAAATAAAAATGTTTACTTACGCTAAGATCTTGTAATAAATGTTAACGACACGAATTGAAGACCTTCCAATTTTTGAAGAAAGAAAAAATCTCTTTCATAATAATTTATAGAGGAAGTATATACTTATAACCTAAAATTTTTATAACCCGTTACAATTAAATCTTAACCGTTGATTTCTGTCAATCTAACGTTTATAATTTATTGGATTATATCTATTAATTTTTAATAAATTATAACTGTTTGATTGGTGAAAATCAATAGTTAAACTTTAATTGTAAGAGTTTGTAAAACTTTTAAATTGTAAATATATTCTTCCTCTAATTTATATTCTAAATATTCTTTGTATGTCCACAAAAGTTGATATTTATTTTATTTTATTAATTATCTTTATTAATTATAATTATAATTTATTTTATAGATTATATTCATCTCATTTAACATGAGATAACACATCTTCCTACATATATAATAAAGGTGGGTCCCACATTTATTTTTTCTTTCTCCAATCATTTGTGAGTCTCTCTTATTATTTTGTTTCATTAATATAAGATAACTTATCTACGTCAATATAAGAAAAATATTTCCCTTAATTTATACCATTAAACTTTTATTTTTATCCAAATAATACATGCCCCAAAGTCAGCATTACTTTTTTTTTTCCCCGTATGTAATACCCTATTTCTTTTCAAAATCGCTATCATGAAGACTCAAAATATGACTTCAAATTATTGAAAATAAGGATGAAGAATATCCACAATTGCATGCTTTCTAGTATAACAAAGCAAATAATATTTACTTGGACAATGATATTTCTGGAGAAGAGTCAACTCTTATTTTTTCTCACATTACATATACAATTAAAATTTTGATAAACATGATACAAAAAATTATAAAGTTGCAAGAGAAGAAGTGGTTTTTCTTTTTAAGGAAATTAACAGTCGGACAAAGAAATTTCAAACTAACCGGTAAGAACATGTTTTTAAAGCTTTAATCCGTTGTAATATCATTTTTGAAAAAGATTTAAGATCTTAATCTTGAGATTTTCTTCAAATTACACTAACCACAAAACGATAAATCTATCTAAATATCTTTAGAAAAATAAATTCAAACTTGGCATGATTGGTGTACAGGATAAAATAAGATCAGATATTATAAGACCCGATAGTATAAGTTCTGATTGTATAAGGTCTGATTAAATTTTAATACTATCCATCATTTGGTATGACATTGTATAAAATAATATATTGTATAAGATAATACTATCTAATGTTTGATAATGCACTGTAAAGTACTAGATGAGATAAAAATAAATATTTTTGACAAAAATATCCTTTAATAAAAAAATATATAAATCTTCTAAATATTTCATATAATATTAATTTTCATAAAAATCTAACGATAAATATGTCCAAAAAAATAAAATAATTTTTGTAGAAATAAAAATCTTCAACAATTTTTTTAAAAAAAGTTCATGACTATTGTATATATTAAATTAAAAAATGAATATGCACAATATCAAATATAAGACCTTGATTGCAACACTATTATTCCTCAACTCTAGAAAATTAAGGATACATCGATTTTGCTCACACCATTTATATCATTATCTATTTGAATACTTCAAGTTCTCAAGCAGCAGAGGCCAAAGAAAAAAATAAATAAATAGAGAATTCACAGTTGAAATAACCATAGTACAATCCTTCACAGTTGGTATCCTGTGTGCTATTGTGATTACTGTACAATCTGCAAACTCAGTCGTAATAGTTTTCTGCAGAATCAAATCGTTTGCATTATCAATTGATGCAGTTGCTTCTTTCAGCACCAATATCCTACTCCTCTTCAAAAGAGCACACCCCAAACAGAATAACTGCCTTTGTCCCATGCTCTAGTTTGATCCATCTTCAACAACTGTGTAAAAATTTGTTACCAATCATTACTACTAACATGAAAGAAATGCTTGCTGCTTAGTTACAAATCTAACATGTACAACAGGGGGTGAAAAGGTGAAGCAAGAGTGAAGTGCAGATATAAAGCATAAAACCCATAAAGAACAGGGCTACTATTGTTTGAAGTAGTAAAGCTGTTGTCAGTATATCACAATAACACATAAAGATCCTGTTAAATATAGTTAAAATTTATTCTTTCTTTGATAGTCCCTTAAAAAGCAGGTCCGGAATTTGTTTAAATTTAGGGTTGGGTGCAAAGGGAAATTATGGAAATAGATCAAGTAAGTCTACGGGAGAAAGGGTTTGTTTGAATGTACTAAAAATAAGGGGCTTGTTTGAGAGGATTCCACATCCATGGATTTCCCTCTTCAATGGATATAGTCATAAAGCCACATTCATGCCTTTGCAAAGTCAAAACAAAAATAAAAGGAACAAATCTCATCCATCTAAGACAAGACTGTCTCTTCATAGTGCAATAACAACATTATAATTCATCAAACTAATTGAAAGAGAGACGAGATTACAGCTTCAGTTAACAATTTTTTTTAGAAGGAGAAGGATATTGTAAGAATCAAGTTGTGTTACTACTATGTTACTATCAATCAATCTTACCGTTAGATTATTTATGTTGATCCAACGGTTATATTTATTTCTATCTTTGTATGATCATGATTTTTCAAATTTAATATTTTATATTTGTTTTCACTTTTGTATGGTTATGATTTCTCATATTTAACGCTTTCACTTTATATATGAGAAATCGTAACCATGCAAAGGTGAAAAGATACATTTCCCCCCCTAAAATAAAATAATGTATAACTTAATCATCGGCTACGAGGGGATGGGATTAAACTTAATAAGATCACGATGTATTAGGCGTAAACCCTTCTCGTATCTCTTCCCCATTCTAACCCTTGCTTTGAAAAGTTGCTTCAATTCTTCAATGGCTTCGACGCTTGAGAAACTACTGAGAAAATCACTACCACCCACAACAAGATTCATCAATAGCTTTAATCCCTTGCAAGCACCCAATCCAATTGTTGCTCTTCATCGAGAATGTCACCGACCCACGACCCCAATTCCATTAATGGAACACTTCCCTTCTGGGTCTGCGTCATGTTCAACCGTGATCTTTCCTAGCTTCCCTTTTGGGTTTTTTTCAAAACCCATTTTTGCTAGTGGGTTTTGCTTCCCTGAGGTTGAGGACGCAGATTTGGAAGATTCTCGAGCCAGCTGGGCTGATAGCACGTAGAAGAAGAAGAAGAGGAAGATGAACAAGCACAAGTACCAGAAGTTGAGGAAGCGCATGAGGAGACAGTCTTAGGTGAGGGTTCAATGGTTGGTGTTTTTTGGGGGCAATGGGAATGAGAATGCATTGAATGATCTTGATGAATTAATTTCCTGATTCTGTATTATTTTTTAAAAAAGGAAAGGATATTGTAACACTAAGTTGTGTTCTTATCATGTTACTACCAATCAATCTCACAATTAGATCGTTTATGTTTATCCAACGGTTATATTTATTTCCATCTTTGTATGGTTATAATTTCTCAAATTTAATATTTTATATTGAAATTTTTTTTGTTATTTTAAATGACACAAAGTTATGTCATTTTTAATGAAACTATGTCCTGTTTTACATTCATTTTTTTTATTTCCAATTTTATAAATTATATAAATTTAGAGTTTATTAATATCATGTTAAAGGAGACATGTTATTTCATATCATAGAATGTGAATTCTACAACTTAAAAAATAAAAAAAAGAAAAGAAAAAGCGTCACAATTATCGAAAGATGTTATCACATGTAACATAAAATAATTTTTTTCATAAATTTATACTATACAATAATCATATCAAACAACTAAAAATATGATAATATATAATTAAATTTATAGTATCAAATCGTATGCATCACGTCTCTAACAGTTTGTTCATTCCATAAAAAGAGTATTTGAGGGGAGTAGGTGAGGAACCTAATAATATAATATTTAAATATGCCAATTATATAATGTGCAAGCGAACCCTCTCTCTGGTGACTGTTGACTAGTGTTGCTGTTATTATTGCTATAAGCAGAGGGAAGAAAGAAAGGAAGAAAGAGTTGAAGAATGAGCAGCAGCGCGGGAAAGGTGGTGTGTGTAACCGGTGCTTCCGGTTATATAGCTTCATGGATCGTTAAATTCCTTCTCCATCGCGGTTACACTGTCAAGGCCACTGTTCGCGACACAAGTCTGTTTTCTTTTCTTTCTTTTAATTATTATTATCATTATTATTTGGTTCTCTTGTTTGTGATTATTGATTGATATAGTTCTTCTAAAATTAAAAGATTAATTGTGTCCAGATGATCCCAAAAAGATCGAGCACTTGATTAACCTTGATGGTGCTAAGGAGAGATTGCACCTGTTTAAGGCAAATCTTCTAGAAGAAGGTTCCTTTGACTCTGTTGTTCAAGGCTGTCATGGTGTTTTTCATACTGCATCTCCATTTTATCATGATGTCAAGGATCCGCAGGTTCATTTCCCTTTTAGTTTACATTTAATTTATAATTCTTCGATGTATGTGTTTTTTTTTTTTCCGAGACACAACGGTGGAGTTGACTATTTTTCTTATTTTTTTCTTATTTTTTTTAAAAAAATTAAATTTCAGGTTGAATTATTAGATCCAGCTGTGAAGGGAACTCTGAATGTTCTTAAATCATGTGTGAAATCGCCATCTCTGAAACGTGTTGTTTTAACCTCTTCTGTTGCTGCAGTTGCATATAGTGGAAAGCCTCGAACTCCCGATGTAGTAGTTGATGGGACTTGGTTTTCAGATCCTGATTTCTGTAGGGAATCAAAGGTTTGTTCCGTTTTCCCTTAAAGTCATTCTTTTGTTCAGAGTCTACTTATTATATGCTACTCAAATCCTTGAAAAAAATAAAAAAAATATGCTACTCAAATCCTTGAAAAAAAAAAAAAACCATTGGATGAATGCATTTAGGGCAAAAAATCTTCTATGCCTTGCTTTCCTAAGAACCTAAAAGCCTCATATGCATTAAAATTGATCTATATCTGTTGCTTTCCTTCCTCTTCCCTTTGAAAGTTTGTATATGTTGCTCTTGCCTATTCATTTGTTAAGAGTTGGGAATTGGGTTACTATGCTTTCTATCTGAAAGGTCATTTATGCGCCTTCAGGGACGATTCTAGGAATCAACTTATGAAGGGGCCAAAATTATAAAAGTCAAGAATCAATATATTAAAACAAAAATTTGTAAGTTGAAAAATTAAATACATGATACCTTTATCGAAGTTGAGCGCGGGGCTCCTTGATATCATAAAATTCATAATAATTGAATATGTGTGAACTTTTTCAGCAATTTTTCTTTCAATATAACTGACTAGACTGTCAGCCTCCATCTTGTTTCTGAGCCTGTTTCTGACTATTCATTGCTGAAAATGATCTCTCACTTGTACTTGTAGAAACAGGAAGTGTCAACACTAAAATACTAAGGGAAGAAAACAATCAATCAAATGATAAATCTCAGATTTTCCTGTTTACACTAGTTCTAGGCATAACTCAGAAAATATTGACAAGTGCTTCAGTTTAGGATGATGAGGCACATCAAGCTCATAATATTGTGCTTGTACTCTAAGATGCAATCTCTATAGCTTTGTGCAATCATCAGGATAAAATCTAGTTGCCGATTCCCAAATATGATCAACATTTGGTAATTTATAATTATCTTTTGGATCTAAGGCGGCGCTGAAAGTAAGCAAGTCCACAATTTTATGATAAAATCTGCTATTCATTCCTTGCAACTGTGTGTCTATAGTAGCAGTAAAAAGATTGACATGATAGTGATGTTCAATTGAAACATATTCAACAGGCTGTTCAGAAATGACTAACAGATTTATTATTGAAAAGAAGATTACACAATTGGAATACAGGTTTAATGACTTGGGAATGGAGTGACCTAGTCTACAATGCCACAGTGTATATGTGGAGGCTTAGATGCAACTAGAGTAGAAAGAGTTCGTCCCTTGAGATTTGACAAAATTATTAGTAGGTCGAAACTCAAACTTATGGACACAAATTAGGTTCTTAGTGATGAATGAAACAAGTAAAAGATTTGTGTGTGAATGATTGGTGAGGGTGTATGGTTGAAGAAAGTGATGTGGAACCCAGAGAAACAATAGGCAATCCTTGACCATTACCCATAAGAATTTGGTCTCTGCAATCTAGATAATGACCCTGAAGCAAGTTTTATGGACTATAATACATGATGTGTTGCACCTGAATCAGCACACTAGTTTTGACCAATCGAGGGCTCAAGTATCGCGAGATAAGCGATGGGAGAAGGCCTTTGAGTTTGAATAGAATGAATAGATAGAGCACAGTAGGAGTTCAGAACTTGGTGCACTAAGGAGACAATGAGGTACTAGTTGCACTGAAGGAGGTGCTGGTTGCACTTGAGACAGTGGATGGCATGGCAGAGTAGGGTACTATGAAGTATAGGACTGTTGCACTAGTGGTGAAGCTTGAGAATGAAGAACAAGAGCTAGAGTTGGAGCTTCAGTGCAGGTTGGATCAAACCTGTAGTAGCAGATTGTGGTATCATAGCCATATTTGTGACACAGTTGACATTCAATGAAGCTTATATGGCAGCCACAAACACCCTTCTCTAAGCGATGCCCACTGCCATGGCGGCCACCGCGGGTGGGCCTAAAACCATGATAATTGAAAGGTGACCCAAACATAGGTTGTTGCAGCTGCTGTGGCAGAGAAAACTGATCACCAGTGCCAAAGCCTGGGGAAATGGTACTGAAGGCTACATGGAGGATGTCAATTGGTAAGAAGTTTCAGTGTACTTGGAAATAATGTTCGGTGGTTTGTGAGTTGCGTCGGTAGAGAGTGAGGATTAGTGATTAAATCCTTCCCTTTTAAAATACATGTTAAAGTAGTCTGTGCATTGTCAGTGCGGAATCTTTTAATTTTGGTACCAAATTGTTTTTTATCATGGCATGAAAATAGGGAAGGATGGTTAGCAAAAAAATCAATGTGACCCAAGTGCAATCATCAATAAATGTCACAGACCAACAACGTGCTCCAGAGATATTAGGAATAGAAGATGGTCCTCATATGTCACTACGAACTAACTCAAATGGTGAGGTGCTCGTATTATTGCGAATGGGAAACGTTACACGCTTATGTTTGGCAAACTCACAAATTCCACAATGGAAGTTGGAAACATCAACTTTAGAAAATAGGGAGGGATACATGGATTTGACAATTTGGAATGATGGGTGACCTAAGTGACGATGATGAAGCCAGATTGGAAAGAACATCAGAACCCTTATAGGTCAGCTACAAAAACCTGTCCGGGCATTTCAATGAGGTAGAGACTTTCTAACTCTGGTTGAGATGATTCTTTTGCGTGTACATTTTGTAGTCGCAGTTCACGAGACTGAACTTGAGTGGTATGGTTTTCTTCCTCGTGGCCAATGTGGCTGGCGTTTTCATCTTCGGAAGCAATTACGGACAAGTTTTGGAAGGTTCAAACAAAAAGAGAGATTGGCTATAAAGCCGTGAGTAGCCAAAAGATATGGCAATGAAGGCCAAGAGAATTTATAAAGAATGGCAATAAAGGCCAAAAAATTTCAGAGGGCTGTGGAGGCAATGGTCAGAGCAGTCTTGGATCAGAAGTACTCTGATACCATGTGCAGAAAAAATAAAATATGAAGATGAAATAATACTTGCACTTTTTGGCTGAATTGCTTGGCTTAAAACAAACCAAGCACTCTACATCTATTTATATTCAAAGGGAGAATAAATACAAAAAATGCATATGATATTTACTAGAGTCTTTCACTCTTCCTAGGTGATTATTTTTAAAGTATATTTAATTCTTTGTGCTCCACTATCTCCATTAATCATGCTCCACTATCTATATTAATTACGAAATCACCCAAATAATTTATTTACAACAATTTTCCACATGCCTTAGTTGTATGCTTGCTATCACTTTGAAATTTAGATGCGCCCTTATATTTGATCTCACTACAGAATTTGGTATCCGAATGCATTATTTTAACTTCGTTCCCAATGAAGACTAGATCTTGATTCTTATGACTGAATTGAGTTCGTTGTGATCTTGAGATTCTGTACCTGTAATTCTGATGCAGAGATTGTCCAGTAAACTTTTTAAAGTGCTTCACTTGTTTACCTAATATTGTTTGAGAACAACTTAGTAGCTTCAATCTTATATGCTCTAGACAATTGCTATTTAGCTATGATGATAATGTATTTATCCCAACGTAAAATTGTAATAATTTTTCTCATATTATGCTACCATGCTCTTCAACATTCTTGCCATTTCTTATTTATGTTTTCAGCTGTGGTATGTGCTTTCAAAGACTCTGGCTGAAGATGCTGCCTGGAAATTTGTGAAAGAAAACAACATTGACATGGTTACTATTAACCCAGCAATGGTGATCGGGCCTCTCTTGCAACCAGTCCTTAACACTAGTGCTGCTTCAATTTTAAACGTAGTTAACGGTAATTATTATTTACATGCTATACTGTACAAATGTCTATTATCCGCTTTGTCTGCATCCGGATTACATGGTTTTGAACTCAATTGCTTTTTCTGTATCAAGCAAAATGTAGAGGGAAATAAAAAATATTAAAATGGAAATGAAAATAAAGAAAAGGAGGGTTATTATAAGTACAATCCACATGTCCATTTGAGAAATGCGCATTTTAATCGTAACCGTTATTGTTGATCTGGAAGAGAGTATATTCCCTTTTTATGTCTAGCTTGATTATTGTCTAATTTTTTTTTAAATATCATCGATTATTTTCAATATGTCATTGGTTGGCTATTGAAGTATTTAATTGTTATTTTAATGAATATTAGCGGTGCCTATGTGCTTCAAATATATTCATTTTTCCACTGGACAAGATTTTGTCGTCGTACATAATATACGAATTAAGAGTATGAATGTATTGTATTTAACTGTATGTAAAATTGTACAAGAACCCCCTATTTAAAGAGGTTAAATGACCTAATGGGTTAAGCCCAAATAATCTTCTAGAATAATCTAAAAATAAAATAATAATACAATACAATATTATTCTAACACCCCCTTCAAGCTGGCGCATATATATCATAAGCTCCCAGCTTGTTACATATATGATCTATTCGGGGACCTCTAAGAGCCTTGGTGAAAACATCTGCAAGTTGATCACTAGAATTGACAAATGTTGTCTCGATCTCTCTTGATTGAATCTTCTCTCTAACAAAGTGACAGTTAATTTCTATATGTTTGGTCCTCTCATGAAAGACTGGGTTAGAGGATATGTGCAATGCGGCTTGATTGTCACAAATGAGTTTCACGGGCCGTTGTTCACAAAGATGTAGTTCCTTAAGCAATTGTCTCAGCCAGATGAGCTCACAAGTTGCATTTCCCATTGCCCAATATTTTGCCTCTACACTTGACCTGGCGACCACAGTTTGCTTCTTACTCTTCCAAGAGATCAAATTTCCTCCGAGGAGAACACAATGCCCCGAGGTGGAGCGTCTATCTGCCCAGTCAGCATTTGAATAGCTAGACACCTCTGCATTCCCTTTATTTGTGTATAACAAACATCTTCCTGGTGCTCTTTTGATATATCGAAGAATCCTGACGACTGCATCCCAATGAGAGTCACAAGAAGAGTCAAGGAATTGACTTGCCACACTAATTGCAAAAGAGATATCTGGCCTTGTCACAGTAAGATAGTTCAACTTTCCAACTAATCGGCGGTAACAACCAGGGTCTGCCAATGGCTTCCCCTGTCCGCGTAATAGCTTAACATTAGGATCCATAGATGTATCAATGGGTTTACATTCCAACATACCAGTCTCATCTAGGATATCCAGTGCATACTTCCTCTGACAAATGGAAATGCCCTGCCTAGACTGTGCCACTTCGATTCCTAAGAAATATTGAAGTTTGCCAAGATCTTTGGTCTGAAATTGATTGAATAAATACTTTTTAAACTGATCAATCCCATCTTGATCGCTGCCAGTAATAATGATGTCATCAACATACACCAGGAGATAGATGCACTGGCCAGAGTAGCTATGCCCATAGAAGACAGAATGATCGGCTTTTCTTCGGGTTAAATCGAAAGGTTGAACGGGGGAATTAAAGCGACTAAACCAAGCCTGAGGAGACTGCTTCAGGCCATATAAAGATTTGTGAAGCTTACATACAATTCCAGAACTCTCCCCGTTAGCAACAAAACATGGTTGTTGCTCCATATATATTTCCTCCTGCAAGTCACTATGTAAGAACGGAGACCCACTATGAACGGAGACCAGATATGGAAAGAGGACGAGAAGGCGAGCAAGACGGTGGTGGTCCGGCCCGGAACGATGGCTGGACGGTGGCTCACGCATTGGAAAAGTGGATCAGCCGCCGAGAACTTCCACCAGCATGTGGCTGCTTCGATGACGGCGCGACTTGGATAACGAGGTCGCCTCCTCGAGCTGGTCCTGCTCACGTGGTTGTTGGCCGGAAAACTTGCCGGAAAAATGATCCGGCGGTGGTGAACAGTGGTGGATGGTGATTTCCGGCTATGAATGGAGGCTGATGATGGTTTTTCTGACGATCTGAGGTTGAGGACAAGCAATTGGTGACTAACTGAGGGTTAGGTTCTAAAAGAGGGTTGCCAGTATGATGCATGGCAGAATGACTTGCCTGAATGATGCATGGCAAGATTTTTCTGTGGAAGCAAGGTTTCCCCGAACCAAGCTCTAATACCAAATTAAGAGTATGAATGTATTGTATTTAACTATATGTAAAACTTTACAAGAGCCCTCTATTTAAAGAGGTTAAATGACCTAATGGGCTAAGCTCAAATAATCTTTTAGAATAATTTAAAAATAAAATAAAATAACAATAATACAATACAATATTATTTCTAACATGAAGAAACTCTTTCACTGCCATGATGCAGGTGCACAATCATTTCCAAATGCTTCTTTTGGATGGATCAATGTGAAAGATGTTGCAAACGCCCATATTCAGGCCTATGAGATTGCTTCAGCTAGTGGAAGATATTGTTTGGTTGAGAGAGTTGTTCATTACTCAGAAATTGTGAAGATTTTACGTGATCTGTACCCGACACTACAACTTCCAGAGAAGTAAGTTCAATTATTTTCTTAATTTCAAGAATGCATATAATTTATATAAATATATGAATGCTAATCCCCATTTGCTGTACCCCATTCTTTTAATGCTTTACGTGCCTGTTTGAAAACTCAATTCAGTGCTGAAAATGAAAAGACTCAGCATCTATATTGAATTAATGTTGTTTATTTAATGCATATAGAAAATGTAATCAAGTAGAAAAGTGCAGAAAATAGTCAACAATTGAGAGGTCACTCAATGAATTTGAAAATAACCCTTACCTTATTTAAATCATTTAATGAAACTATTCCACTTTAATATAGGCTTATTCATTATGTTAAATTCAATATCTTCCTTATTTACAATATAAGCACTTAAAATATTTCGAACACTGCAAATTCAGAACTTAATTTTCCTCTCTCGAAATGCAGTGCTGAACTTTTCACTTTTACTAAACTTTACCCTCTGTAAAATACCTATTCAACTCAAAAGTTTAAGTTGTTAGGTAAAGGTCACATTAATGGTTTTATATTATATTTCCTTAGCACCCCTCTCTCTCTCTCTGTTTTTTGCTCATCTTCTTGCCAAGTGTTGTAGTTGGCGTATTAATGAAAGGTTTTTATAGTTGCCATAGTTATTACTCCTGATTTTTTTGTAAAATTTTATTGTATGATTTGGAGCTAGCCCGTAGATAACTCATTAATTTGTGACTTTTTATTTCAAAGAATAACTTAACTTATGTTTTTATGCTTTAGTAATTGCTTTCTGCACTATATTGTCATCTTAGATGATGGATATATTATTACACATGTAGCATAAGCATAGTTGAATCGGTTCAATAACCGAACCACTTTGTTTGACCAGTTCGAAAATTAAAAGAACCAAACAGGTTCTTTTTCTTTAAATACTAGTATTTTTTCACTTTTTTTTTTTTTTACTTTTTATCGTAAAACTGGTTCAAAATTGGTTCGGAACCAAAATCAGTTCTAAACCCAATTTGGTACCAAAACTGGTTCTTAAAAACTAAAATTGGTTGAGTTTGCCAAATGAAACACTAAAACCAGTTTGGTTTTCAAACCAAACCATTGTCGAACCGAACCGAACCATGTCCATCCTTATAGACATCTACCTTAACATCTGGCCTATTTGCTAGCCAACATTTAGCTCCGTATAACATAGCAAGCGTTATTGTTGTTCTATAGAATTTTCTTTTTCGTTTGACAGGAATTTTGCAATCATACAAAAATCTTGATTCACTGCTCTGTCTCTGTTTCATCCATCCAACTTTGATTCTATGGTTTATGACTCTGTCTCATCAATCTTCCCCTTTCTTACAAAATTGATCCCTAGATATCTAAAAGCATCTTTCTTTGGGACCTTTCCAAGCAAATATGTAGAATATGTAGAATATTCTAGATAGTATTTATTGATGTAGTTAGTAGTTGTATATTTAGTTGGTAGTTGTATATTTATTGATGTAGTTTGTGGTTGTATATTTATTAAAGTAGTTGAGGTAGTTGGATGTACTCAATATAAAAAGGACCCATTGGGTCTCTCAATGAATCAAGAAAGTATTATTCAGATAAAACACTTCTTCCACTTCTTCTTTTCTTCATGGTATCAGAGCTGGTTATATTCCAGTCTCTTCCCCGTTCTGATTTATTTTTAAGTCATTTTCCTATTTCTTTTTTTTTGTTTTAGCCACTGCCCAAGCCAGAATCCTTACCTAGACACCTCCAACCACGAAACCAAGGCCACCATTAGGTTCAGAACAAGATTCTGAGCCAGCCCACAGAAGACCCGTAGCAGTACTGTTTATTACTGTAGCAGTACTGTTCATTACTGTAGCAATTACTGTTTCACTGTAGCCAAGATTGCTCTCATTCATTGATTTTTGCGAGCAACCCTCTTCCTGTTTTGAGGGTCAAAATCGTATTTGGAGGAACTTTTTTCTGGGTACCTGTTGTTAGAAAACCATGGACGTTGAAAATTTTGAAAATTCGTCTTTTCAGAAATTGATGTCTCAACCTGCTGAGGCAACTAGTCATGTTGCTCAAAAAGGTATGGCATTCCATGTTGAACATAGTAATCGTTGGATCCTTGATTCAGGAGCCTCTGATCACATGACAGGTAATGCAACCTTATTTTTCTCCTATACCCCTTACTATCACCCGTCACGAAGAAGAACAGCTGATGGGAATTTCTCCACTATTGCGGGAAAGGGATCCATTAAACTTTATGAGCATATTATTTTGAACTCAGTATTTCATGTTCCCTCTCTTACTTGTAATCTCATCTCTATTAGCAAACTTACTGCTGAGTTGCATTGTGTTGCTAAGTTCTCTGCAAATGCTTGTATCTTTCAAGAACAGGACTCCGGGATGATGATTGGCAGTGCTAGAGAGGAAGAAGGGCTATACTATTTTACAGATGTTCATTGTGAAAAGAGGATTTTTTCGAACCACTCTCTATGTTTATCAGATGACTGTAATGATGTTTTGTTATGGCATCGTAGGTTGGGACACCCAAATTTTGTTTATCTCCAGAAGTTATTGCCGAACTTATTTATCAATAAAAAGCCAAGTTCCCTTCTTTGTGATATTTGTCAGCCTGCAAAGCACTCTCGTGTCACTTATTCTCCTAAGAAATATCATGAATCTTCTCCCTTTACATTGATTCATAGTGATATTTGGGGACCTGCTCGTGAAAAAAATGTCTCGGGTGCTCGTTGGTTTATTACTTTCATTGATGATCATTCTAGGGTATGTTGGGTATATCTCTTAAAAGATAAGTCTGAGGCAGCATCCACTTTTAAAAACTTTCATGCTATGATTCAAACTCAATTTCAGACTTCTATCAAAATTCTGCGAACAGACAATGGTACTGAATATTTTAATTCAGTTCTTGGAGATTACCTAAACCAGCATGAAATTATTCATCAAAGTTCTTGTCCTAACACCCCTCAACAAAATGGGGTGGCTGAAAGGAAAAATAGACATCTAATTGAAGTTGCTCGAGCTCTTTTATTCACGATACATGTCCCTAAATATCTGTGGGGGGAAGCCGTCTTGACAACCTGTTATCTCATTAATCGGATGCCTTCTCGGGTACTAAATTTTCATTCTCCTTTATCCTGTCTTACTAAATCTTTTCCCTATTTCAGTGCTCTTTCTTCTCTTCCTCCCAAAATATTTGGCTGTGTGGTTTTTGTGCATATTCCTCCACATCAAAGGTCCAAACTTGACCCTAAATCCATCAGATGTGTCTTCATAGGATATTCCCCTAATCAAAAAGGTTATAAGTGTTACTCACCTTCTCTCCGTAAGGTTTTTGTTTCCATGGATGTTACCTTTTATGAGACACAATCCTTTTTTCCCCCGACTTCTCTTCAGGGGGAGTCTATTGGTATTGGTATGGATGAAGATAAGCTTGGGAAACCAAATGATGTTGCTGTCTTACCTTTGCCTTTGGAAACAGGTGGAGTTATTGGGAAGGAAACAGGGGGAGCAACTATACCTGAATCTAATGATCCTCCTTGTGATCCTCCTAGTAAATGGGGAAAATTTTACAGCAGGCGCAAAACACATGAAGATACTCTAGACTGCCAGGATCCTGACTCGAGTCCTTGTTCCAGCAACCCACTTGAATGTACTAGTACAACCAACGTTGATATGCCTATTGCTCTTCGGAAAGGTACTAGATCTTGCACTGCTCATCCTATTTCCCATTATATCTCATATGAAAAGTTGTCTCCAGGTTTTCGTGCTTTCAACATTATGTTAGATAGTACCAGGATACCCAAAAATATCCAAGAAGCACTTGATGACCCAAAATGAAGGAATGCAGTATTAGAAGAAATGGATGCACTTACGAAAAATGGAACATGGGAGTTTGTGACATTACCTAAAGGAAAGAAAACTGTTGGTTGCAAGTGGGTGTTCACAATAAAATTCAATGCAGACAATAGCATCAATAGGTATAAGGCCAGATTAGTTGCTAAGGGATTTACTCAGACTCATGGGATAGATTATCAGGAGACATTTGCTCCTGTTGCCAAACTTAACACTATCCGCGTTCTGCTATCTCTTGCCGCCAACCTTGATTGGCCATTGCAACAGTTAGATGTTAAGAATGCCTTCTTGAATGGTGATCTCCATGAGGAAGTTTACATGGATCCACCTCCTGGTTTTGAAAAAGGGGATGGTTCCGTGTGCAAGTTGCAGAAGTCTCTCTATGGACTTAAACAATCTCCCAGAGAATGGTTTGGGAAATTTACTCAAGTTGTTAAGGGAAGAGGGTTCACCCAAGCTCAGACTGATCACACTTTATTTTTTAAACACTCCGACAAAGGAAGAATTGCTATTCTGATCGTTTATGTTGATGACATAATTGTCACTGGTAATGATAGCGAGGAGATAACCTCTTTAAAAAAATGTTTAGCTGACCAGTTTGAACTAAAAGATCTTGGATCTCTCAAATATTTCCTTGGCATGGAAATTGCTCGGAGTAAGGAAGGAATTTCTTTAACTCAGAAAAAATACATTCTAGACCTGTTGCAAGAAACAGGTATGCTTGGGTGCAAGCCGGCAGAGACTCCA